>NW_028226456.1:5000-17500 GCF_052327205.1 Somniosus microcephalus
AGTCCATGCTGAACGAAGAACCACCCAAGCGTGCCAGGGCCGTCCCTGTCTCAAGCCGACCGAAACCAACTGCCGTGCGCACACACACACATCACCTTCTCGGTGCACCGTTCAAATTCCACCCCAACTCCTCCAACTCGGGCTCTCTGACCGATCTAAACTCGTTTGCTATCCCGGACCGGTGCGACTGTTTTGCCTGTTCGTGCGAGTTCGGCGAGTTTTTGTTTGGAATGTAACCTCTCGCCCGCGCAAGAGGCGCCGGACGCGGCCGACCATGGCTCCGGGCAGATGCAAGAAGCAAACCCCGGGAAGCTCTCCTGCTGGTGTGTGTGCGTGTGTAACAGTACAAAAAAAGCCGACACAACGAAAGCCCACCTTGCCGGGCTCGCGACCAGGCCGACCGTCCAATACGATGCAAACGACACAACTCGGACCATTAGCACACCACTTTGTGTGAGGCACAGAAGGGTTTTTTGGTGTTTTTGCATCAGGCTGAGCTCGCGCACGCGCGCGGAACCACCGTCAGGACGGAAGACCAACCAAGTCGCGAGAACACGCTCGGGGTAAAGCTAGCGAAATACGACCTTTCTTTATTAGCCACCACCACCATCACCACCACCACCACCAACAATCGCTTTGTCTTGCTGGGCACATGGCCTCCCCACCACAGAGAGGTTGGTGCCGGGTTCAACTTAATTGTGTTTGCAACCGGTAACCGTCAAGGCAAGAAAAACCACTCACACAACAACAACCTACACCACGCGTGCGTGTGTCTGTCTGCGTGCGCGTTTCTTTGCTGAAATTTGCCAGAGAAATAGCGTCTTCAGCTAGCAGAACGGGACGCACTGAGCACACAAGATTTCGTGCACAAGACGCGGACACCCGCTCCGCTGCCTGAATAGGACCACTGAGAATCACAGGACGTCTCGGACTCACGCGAAAGAGTTTCAAGGACAAAGAGAAGGGCGCGGCCAAGGAAGAAAACACCGGGAGCTGCGCCGACACCCTCTCTCTGACTCGCCGTGTGCATGCCCGTCTTGTCACCAGCGACAGAAACGAGAGGAAACCCTGAAATAGCCTGAACACCAGCCTCTCTCTATACTGGGCCGACCCGGGGACTCCCACTACGGACGCGAGTCACCAAATCGGTCGTACGGGCCCACTGAGCGCACGACACAGGGGAATCTCGTTGCAAACACTGCGTGTGCATACGTTGCTCACAAAGCTCAATGGGGTCACAGGCCCTGACCCGCTCAGAGGCACCTGTGTGACAAGACAACAAATGGAACTCGCTGGAATGTTTCTGCTGTCTTGTCATTTTAGACGGACCCACTGAGCGCACAACACAGTGGAACTCTCTGACAAACACTGCTTGTGCGTTAGCCCCAGTAAACAACTCAGTGGGGTCACAGGCCCTGACCCGTTCAGAGGCACCTGTGTGACAAGACAACAAATGAAACTCGCTGGAATGTTTCTGCTGTCTTGTCATTTTAGACGGACCCACTGAGCGCACAACACAGTGGAATCTGACAAAACACTGCTTGTGCATTAGCCCCAGTAAACAACTCAGTGGGCTCACAGGCCCTGACCCGTTCAGAGGCACCTGTGTGACAAGACAACAAATGGAACTCGCTGGAATGTTTCTGCTGTCTTGTCATTTTAGACGGACCCACTGAGCGCACAACACAGTGGGATCTGACAAAACACTGCTTGTGCATTAGCCCCAGTAAACAACTCAGTGGGGTCACAGGCCCTGACCCGTTCAGAGGCACCTGTGTGACAAGACAACAAATGAAACTTTAAAGACGCTGGCATGTACGTCTTGTTTCTGCTGTCTTGGACGGGCCCACTGAGCGCACAACACAGGGGAACTTGGTGCAAACACTGCGTGTGCATAAGCCATAAAACACAAGCTCAGTGGGGTCACAGGCCCTGACCGGTTCAGAGGCACCTGTGTGACAGACAGCAAATGAAACTTAGACGCTGGAATTATTTATATGTTTCTGCTGTCTGTCTACGATTTCAGATTCACACTTAGAGTTTTTTGTCATTAAGTCATAAAAGCCACAAAACCATTTTAATATGACTTTCCAATACTCTTTGAAAGGTCTCTATATTGATAAAATGAGCCTTTTAGCAAAGTAACACTTTTCGGGCATTTTCAAAGTGCTCCCGCTGAGTGAATTTTGTTCTGAAAATCGTGTTCCCGAAAATCTCCGGGCACCCCGCCAACCCCCCCTGCCAGAAATGACAAGTGTCAAATCAGCGGGTCAAACGGCCACCTCTATCCGACCAGGAGCACCCAAATCGCCGCAAATGGCACTTTTTTTTTTCTTCATCGGGACTTCCGACTAGGTTAATGATTTCCCAAGCTGCAACTCATAAACTATGTCCTGAGACACTTGCCAGAAATGACACATGTCAATTTGGCGGTAGCAACTCACTTTCCCAAGCCGGAAAGCATCACCCGAGGCCGGCGTGAAGCGGCCGAATCTTTTCTCACCGGACTTCCGTGATTTGGTTAATCATGTCTCGAAATCAAAAAATGCACATGTCAATTTGCCGGGAGCAACTCACTTTCCCAGGCCGGGAAGCAACACCCGAGGCCCGCAAAAGGCGGCCGAATATTTTCTCATCGGACTTCCATATTTTGGGGGTTGGATTCTCTCCCGCATTCCAGCCCCCTGGCCACGGGTCGCTCATTCACTTTCAGCCCGGGCCTTGCCAATTTGGTTAATCAGTTAGCCATGCACCAGACTCGGCCTCGCCTTTTTCATTTATGGTTAATGATGTGCCCAGGCTGGGACTTAGTCTCTCCAGCAGCCAAAACTTTTCACTGGTTAATGAGGTGCCCAGCCCGGCACTTAGTCTCTCTCCCCAGCAAGCTTACTTGGTCGGCCGACATTTGGATCCATTTTCGGGGCTTAATCGGGTCGAATACGGTCCCTTACGCAAGGGGAGCCGAAGCCCCGGCCTCTGCCAGGCGTCAGGCTGCCGTTTTTTAAGCCCGACCAAAAACCCGAAAATTGGTTAAAAATGGAAATAAATTTCCACCCAAAAAGGGTTAAAAGTCGGTTGGACGGCAGCCCGGGTCGGTCTCTGCAGACCTGGAGGCCCTAGACAGTAATCTGGAAAACAGACCAAGTCTCGAAAAACCACCTCCTACCATTCTCCAGGTACCCCGCCAATCCCCCCTGCCAGAAATGACAAGTGTCAAATCAGCGGGTCAAACGGCCACCTGTATCCGACCAGGAGCACCCAAATCGCCGCAAATGGGCCTTTTTTTTTTCTTCATCGGGACTTCCGTCTTGGTTAATGAGTTCCCGAACTCCAACTCATAAACTATGTTCGGAGACACTTGCCAGAAATGACACATGTCAATTTGGCGGTAGCAAATCACTTTCCCAAGCCGGAAAGCATCACCCGAGGCCCGCGTGAAGCGGCCGAATCTTTTCTCATCGGACTTCCGCGTTTTGGTTAATCATGTCTCGAAATCGTTAAATGCACATGTCAATTTGGCGGGAGCAATTCACTTTCCCAAGCCGGAAAGCATCACCGGAGGCCCGCTTAAAGGGCCCGAATCTTTTCCCATCGGACTTCCGTGTTTTGGTTAATGATGTCTCGAAATCATAAATGGCACATGTCAATTTGCCGGGAGCAACTCACTTTCCCAGGCCGGGAAGCATCACCCGAGGCCCGCAAAAGGCGGTCAAATCTTTTCCCTTCTGTACTTCCAGTACAACTTTGAACGGCCATATCTCCGCACTCCCGCGTCGGAGCCAAGCCGTTCTTACACCGTTAGACGCGGCTTCCCGTGCCCGTTCGAATGCCGCCCTGCTCGGCGGAAAAGGAGAAAATTTGTATTTTTCGGCCGATTTCTGGAAAAAAATTTCCCGCTCTGAACTCGGATTTTTCGGCTTTAATCGTTTCGTATACGGTCCCTTACGCAAGGGAGCCGAAGCCCCGGCCTCTGCCGGGCGTCAGGCTGCCGTTTTTAAGCCCGACCAAAAACCCGAAAATTGGTTAAAAATGGAAATAAATTTCCACCCAAAAAGGGTTAAAAGTCGGTTGGACGGCAGCCCGGGTCGGTCTCTGCAGACCTGGAGGCCCTAGACAGTAATCTGGAAAACAGACAAAGTCTCGAAAAACCACCTCCTACCATTCTCCAGGTACCCCGCCAATCCCCCCTGCCAGAAATGACAAGTGTCAAATCAGCGGGACGGATTTGACTTTTGTGACCGACCGCCGGAACTTTTTTCGGCTACAGGCAGTCAAATTTTTCTCCTTCCGGACTTCCAGTACAACTTTGAACGGCCATATCTCCGCACTCCCGCGTCGGAGCCAAGCCGTTTTTACACCGTTAGACGCGGCTTCCCGTGCCCGTTCGAATGCCACCATGCTCGGCGGAAAAGGAGACATTTTTTTTTTCCGGCCGTTTTCGGGAAAAAAATTTCCCGCTCTGAACTCCGATTTTACGCCTTTAATCGATTCGGAGACGGTCGCTTACGCCAGGGAGGCGAAGCCCGGGCCTCTGCCGGGCGTCAGCCTGCCGTATGTAAGCCCGTCCGAAACATGAGTTCCCACTTTTGGTTATCCAGTTGTCAATTTTAAAATTTCAGTTAATGAGTTGCCTCCTTGGTTAATCATTTGTCGCTCTGACATTTGGTTAACCAGTTGCCGATGTTCAAATTTCAGTTAATGAGTTGCCTCTTTGGAATTTCAGTTAATGAGTTGGCCCTTTGTTTACTCATTTGTCCCTGTGTCTTTTGGTTAACCAGTTGTCGATGTTCGAAATTCAGTTACTGAGTTGCCTCCTTGGTTAATCATTTGTCGCTCTGACTCTTGGTTAACCAGTTGTCGATGTTCGAAATTCAGTTACTAAGTTGCCTCCTTGGTTAATCATTTGTCGCTCTGACATTTTGTTAACCAGTTGTCGATGTTCGAAATTCAGTTAATGAGTTGCCTCCTTGGTTAATCATTTGTCGCTCTGACTCTTGGTTAACCAGTTGTCGATGTTCGAAATTCAGTTACTGAGTTGCCTCCTTGGTTAATCATTTGTCGCTCTGACTTTTGGTTAACCAGTTGTCGATGTTCGAAATTCAGTTAATGAGTTGCCTCCTTGGTTAATCATTTGTCGCTCTGACACTTGGTTAACCAGTTGTCGATGTTCGAAATTCAGTTAATGAGTTGCCTCCTTGGTTACTCATTTGTCGCTCTGAGTTTTGGTTAACCAGTTGTCGATGTTCAAATTTCAGTTAATGAGTTGCCTCCTTGGTTAATCATTTGTCGCTCTGACATTTTGTTAACCAGTTGTCGATGTTCGAAATTCAGTTACTGAGTTGCCTCCTTGGTTAATCATTTGTCGCTCTGACATTTTGTTAACCAGTTGTCGATGTTCGAAATTCAGTTAATGAGTTGCCTCCTTGGTTAATCATTTGTCGCTCTGACTCTTGGTTAACCAGTTGTCGATGTTCGAAATTCAGTTAATGAGTTGCCTCCTTGGTTAATCATTTGTCGCTCTGACTTTTGGTTAACCAGTTGTCGATGTTCGAAATTCAGTTAATGAGTTGCCTCCTTGGTTAATCATTTGTCGCTCTGACACTTGGTTAACCAGTTGTCGATGTTCGAAATTCAGTTAATGAGTTGCCTCCTTGGTTACTCATTTGTCGCTCTGAGTTTTGGTTAACCAGTTGTCGATGTTCAAATTTCAGTTAATGAGTTGCCTCCTTGGTTAATCATTTGTCGCTCTGACATTTTGTTAACCAGTTGTCGATGTTCGAAATTCAGTTACTGAGTTGCCTCCTTGGTTAATCATTTGTCGCTCTGACATTTTGTTATCCAGTTGTCGATGTTCGAAATTCAGTTAACGAGTTGTCTCCTTGGTTAATCATTTGTCGCTCTGACTCTTGGTTAACCAGTTGTCGATGTTCGAAATTCAGTTCATGAGTTGCCTCCTTGGTTATTCATTTGTCGCTCTGACATTTGGTTAACCAGTTGTCGATGTTCAAATTTCAGTTAATGAGTTGCCTCCTTGGTTAATCATTTGTCGCTCTGACACTTGGTTAACCAGTTGTCGATGTTCGAAATTCAGTTAATTAGTTGCCTCCTTGGTTAATCATTTGTCGCTCTGGCTTTTGGTTAACCAGTTGTCGATGTTCAAAATTTCAGTTAATGAGCTGCTCTTATGTTCTATGATTTCCTACCTTGACAACTCATTAACCAATGTTTCAAACAATGCACCAGGCCATTTGACGACCCCAACTCGGTTCCACAAGCGGGAAAGCAGCACCCCAAGGTCCGGTAAGGGGGCCGAATACACTCCCATCCGGAATTCCGTCCCAAATGTGAATGACAAGTTTTCAGTTAATCAGTTGCCTGCTTGGTTACTCATTTGTCGCTCTGACATTTGGTTAACCAGTTGTCGATGTTCAAATTTCAGTTAATGAGTTGCCTCTTTGAAATTTCAGTGAATGAGTTGGCCCTTTGGTTACTCATTTGTCCCTGTGTCTTTTGGTTACCCAGTTGTCGATGTTCGAAATTCAGTTAATGAGTTGCCTCCTTGGTTACTCATTTGTCGCTCTGACTCTTGGTTAACCAGTTGTCGATGTTCGAAATTCAGTTAATGAGTTGCTCTTATGTTCTATGATTTCCGACCTTGACAACTCATTAACCAGTGTTTCAAACAATGCACCAGGCCATTTGACGACCCCAACTCGGTTCCACAAGCGGGAAAGCAGCACCCCAAGCCCCGGTAAGGGGGCCGAATACACTCCCATCTGGAATTCCGTCCCAAATGTGAATGACAAGTTTTCAGTTATTCAGTTGCCTGCTTGGTTAATCATTTGTCGCTCTGACATTTGGTTAACCAGTTGTCGATGTTCAAATTTCAGTTACTGAGTTGCCTCCTTGGTTAATCATTTGTCGCTCTGACATTTGGTTAACCAGTTGTCGATGTTCGAAATTCAGTTAATGAGTTGCCTCCTTGGTTAATCATTTGTCGCTCTGGCTTTTGGTTAACCAGTTGTCGATGTTCAAAATTTCAGTTAATGAGTTGCCTCTTTGAAATTTCAGTTAATGAGTTGGCCCTTTGGTTACTCATTTGTCCCTGTGTCTTTTGGTTTACCAGTTGTCGATGTTCGAAATTCAGTTAATGAGTTGCCTCCTTGGTTAATCATTTGTCGCTCTGACACTTGGTTAACTAGTTGTCGATGTTCGAATTTCAGTTAATGAGTTGCCTCCTTGGTTAATCATTTGTCGCTCTGACTCTTGGTTAACCAGTTGTCGATGTTCAAAATTTCAGTTAATGAGCTGCTCTTATGTTCTATGATTTCCGACCTTGACAACTCATTAACCAGTGTTTCAAACAATGCACCAGGCCATTTGACGACCCCAACTCGGTTCCACAAGCGGGAAAGCAGCACCCCAAGGCCCGGTAAGGGGGCCGAATACATTCCCATCGTGAATTCCGTCCCAACTGTGAATGACAAGTTTTCAGTTAATCAGTTGCCTGCTTGGTTACTCATTTGTCGCTCTGACATTTGGTTAACCAGTTGTCGATGTTCAAATTTCAGTTAATGAGTAGCCTCTTTGAAATTTCAGTTAATGAGTTGGCCCTTTGGTTACTCATTTGTCCCTGTGTCTTTTGGTTACCCAGTTGTCGATGATCGAAATTCAGTTAATGAGTTGCCTCCTTGGTTAATCATTTGTCGCTCTGACTCTTGGTTACCCAGTTGTCGATGTTCGAAATTCAGTTAATGAGTTGCCTCCTTGGTTAATCATTTGTCGCTCTGACATTTGGTTCACCAGTTGTCGATGTTCGAAATTCAGTTAATCAGTTGCCTCCTTGGTTAATCATTTGTCGCTCTGGCTTTTGGTTAACCAGTTGTCGATGTTCAAAATTTCAGTTAATGAGTTGCCTCTTTGAAATTTCAGTTAATGAGTTGGCCCTTTGGTTACTCATTTGTCCCTGTGTCTTTTGGTTATCCAGTTGTCGATGTTCGAAATTCAGTTAATGAGTTGCCTCCTTGGTTAATCATTTGTCGCTCTGGCTTTTGGTTAACCAGTTGTCGATGTTCAAAATTTCAGTTAATGAGCTGCTCTTATGTTCTATGATTTCCGACCTTGACAACTCATTAACCAGTGTTTCAAACAATGCACCAGGCCATTTGACGACCCCAACTCGGTTCCACAAGCGGGAAAGCAGCACCCCAAGGCCCGGTAAGGGGGCCGAATACATTCCCATCCGGAATTCCGTCCCAAATGTGAATGACAAGTTTTCAGTTAATCAGTTGCCTGCTTGGTTACTCATTTGTCGCTCTGACATTTGGTTAACCAGTTGTCGATGTTCGAAATTCAGTTAATGAGTTGCCTCTTTGAAATTTCAGTTAATGAGTTGGCCCTTTGGTTACTCATTTGTCCCTGTGTCTTTTGGTTAACCAGTTGTCGATGTTCGAAATTCAGTTAATGAGTTGCCTCCTTGGTTAATCATTTGTCGCTCTGACTCTTGGTTAACCAGTTGTCGATGTTCGAAATTCAGTTAATGAGTTGCCTCCTTGGTTAATCATTTGTCGCTCTGACATTTGGTTCACCAGTTGTCGATGTTCGAAATTCAGTTAATGAGTTGCCTCCTTGGTTATTCATTTGTCGCTCTGGCTTTTGGTTAACCAGTTGTCGATGTTCAAAATTTCAGTTAATGAGTTGCCTCCTTGGTTAATCATTTGTCGCTCTGGCTTTTGGTTAACCAGTTGTCGCTGTTCAAAATTTCAGTTAATGAGCTGCTCTTATGTTCTATGATTTCCGACCTTGACAACTCATTAACCAATGTTTCAAACAATGCACCAGGCCATTTGACGACCCCAACTCGGTTCCACAAGCGGGAAAGCAGCACCCCAAGCCCCGGTAAGGCGGCCGAATACATTCCCATCCTGAATTCCGTCCCAAATGTGAATGACAAGTTTTCAGTTAATCAGTTGCCACCTTGGTTCATCATTTGCCACTCTGACTTTTGGTTTCCCAGTTGTCAGTTTTCACATTTCAGTTACTGAGTTGACTTTGTCTTTCTCACTCTGTGTATCTCTATCTTCTCTCTGTCTCTCTCAGTGTATGCGAGTGTCTGTGTGTGTTCCACTGCCGCCCGGCCAACCGGGTCCAAAGGCCCGCCACGTTACACACGAAAAACCCCGGTCTCGCTTCGGAGCGACGGGCACCCGGCTTCTCGGTGTCGGACCGACTCCGTTCAGATACCGTTGGATGCCCCTTGCCCCTGGCTTGCTCTGGCAGCCGGCGCGTGCAGGCCGCCCCCTGCCCCGCCGTCTCAGTGGTCGGAAAGCGGTCTCCAGCCAACGGCTGTACCTCGGCCGCGGAAAGAGGCAGCTACACAAGCGAGGTACTGCTCTGTGCGGCCCCGCCACCCCGTTCAGCTGCCGTTGTCCCCGACCGGATCGGACTTTCCTTCCCGACGTTATCCCCGATAAGCTGCCGCTGACCGACGGCCCGTCAGCCGCTGCGGGACGGCGACACTTTCCCGAACTCGCCCGGGGCCACTTCGGCAATATAGTGTGCGCCGGAGCCGGGGCTTTCCAACGAGCCATCCCCGAACGAAATCGGACACGGGAGTCGGGAGCGACAGGCGTTCGACTGGTGCCGGGCAACCGGGTCCAAACGCCCGCCTTGTTAAACGCACGTACACCCCAGGCTCGATTCGGAGCGACGGGCACCCGGCTTCCCGGTGTCGGACCGACTCCGTTCAGATACCGTTGGATGCCCCTTGCCCCTGGCTTGCTCTGGCAGCCGGCGCGTGCAGGCCGCCCCCCGCCCCGCCGTCTCAGTGGTCGGAAAGTGGTCTCCAGCCAACGGCTGTACCTCGGCCGGGGAAAGGGGCAGCTACACAAGCCAGGCACTGGTCTGTGCGGGCCCGCCACCCCGTTCGGCTGCCGTTGATGCGGACCGGATCGGACTTTCCCTCCCGAAGTTATGCCCGATAAGCTGCCGCTGACCGGCGGCCCGTCAGCCGCTGCGGGATGGCGACACTTTGCCGAACTTGCCGGGGTCCAGGCCGATAATATAGTGTGCGCCAGCGCCGCGGCTTTCCCACGAGCCCTCCCTGACCGAAATCGGACACGGGAGTCCAGAGCGATAGGCGTTCGACTGCCGGCCGGCCAAACACAGGCAATCTCCCGTCGTTGCGGACCCGCTCCAGGACAACCGGGTCCAAACGCCCGCCTTGTTACACGCACGAAAACACCTGCCTCGATTCGGAGCGACGGGCACCCGGCTTCCCGGTGTCGGACCGACTCCGTTCCGGTACCCTTGGATGCCCCTTGCCCCTGGCTTGCTAGGACAGCCGGCGCGTCAAGGTGGGCCACCGCGGCTCCGGCTCAGCAGTCGGAAAGCGGTCTCCAGCCAACGGCTGTACCTCGGCCGGGCCAAGAGGCAGCTACACATGCCCACTACTGGTCTGTGCGGCCCCGCCACCCCGTTCAGCGTCAGTTGACCCCGACCGCATCGGACTTTCCATCCCGAAGTTATCCCCGATAAGCTGCCGCTGACCGGCGGGGCGGCAGCCGCTACGGGACTGCGACACTTTCCCGAACTTGCCGGGGTCCAGGCCGATAATATAGTGTGCGCCAGTGCCGGGGCCTTCCAACGAGCCCTCCCTGGCCGAAATCGGACACGGAAGTCCGGAGGCAAAGGCGTTCGACTGCCGGCCGGCCAAACTCAGGCATCCTCCCGCCGTTGCGGACCCGCTCCCGGACAACCGTGTCCAAACGCCCGCCTTGTTACACGCACGAAAACACCGGGCTCCATTCGGAGCGACGGGCACCCGGCTTCCCGGTGTCGGACCGACTCCGTTCCGGAACCACTGGATGCCCCTTGCCCCTGGCTTGCTAGGACAGCCGGCGCCTCAAGGTGGGCCCCCGCGGCTCCGGCTCAGCAGTCGGAAAGCGGTCTCCAGCCAACGGCTGTACCTCGGCCGGGGAAAGGGGCAGCTACACAAGACAGGTACTGCTCTGTGCGGGCCCGCCACTCCGTTCGGTGGCAGTTGACCCCGCCCGGATCGGACTTTCCTTCCCGAAGTTGTCCCCGATACGCTGCCGCTGACCGACGGGGTGGCAGCCGGTACGGGTCGGCGACACTTTCCCGAGCTTGCCGGGATCCAGTCCGATAATATAGTGTGCGCCAACGCCGGGGCTTTCCAACGAGCCCTCCCTGGCCGAAATCGGACAAGGGAGTCCGGAGCGAAAGGCGTTCGACTGCCGGCCGGCCAAACTCAGGCAACCTCCCGCCGTTGCGGACCCGCTCCCGGACACCCGGGTCCAAACGGCCGCCCCGTTACACGCACGAAAACACCGGGCTCGATTCGGAGCGACGGGCACCCGGCTTCCCGGTGTCGGACCGACACCCTTCCGGTACCACTGGATGCCCCTTGCCCCTGGCTTGCTAGGACAGCCGGTGCGTCAAGGTGCGCCCCCGCGACTCCGGCTCAGCAGTCGGAAAGCGGTCTCCAGCCAACAGCTGCACCTCGGCCGGGGAAAGGGGCAGCTACACAAGCCAGGTACTGGTCTGTGCGGGCCCGCCACCCCGTTCAGTGGCAGTTGACCCCGCCCGGATCGGACTTTCCTTCCCGAAGTTATCCCCGATAAGCTGCCGCTGACCGACGGGGCGGCAGCCGGTACGGGTCGCCGACACTTTCCCGAACTTGCCGGGATCCAGTCCGATAATATAGTGTGCGCCAGCGCCGGGGCTTTCCAATGAGCCCTCCCTGACCGAAATCGGACACGGGAGTCCGGAGCCAAAGGCGTTCGACTGCCGGCCGGCCAAACTCAGGCAACCTCCCGCCGTTGCGGACCCGCTCCCGGACAACCGGGTCCAAACGCCCGCCCTGTTACACGCACGAAAACACCGGGCTCGATTCGGAGCGACGGGCACCCGGCTTCCCGGTGTCGGACCGACTCCGTTCCGGTACCACTGGATGCCCCTTGCCCCTGGCTTGCTAGGACAGCCGGCGCGTCAAGGTGGGCCCCCGCGGCTCCGGCTCAGCAGTCGGAAAGCGGTCTCCAGCCAACGGCTGTACCTCGGCCGGGCCAAGCGGCAGCTGCACAAGCCCGCTACTGGTCTGTGCGGCCCCCCCACCCCGTTCAGTAGCAGTTCACCCCGCCCGGATCGGACTTTCCTTCCCGAAGTTATCCCCGATAAGCTGCCGCTGACCGACGGGGCGGCAGCCGCTACGGGACTGCGACACTTTCCCGAAGTTGCCGGGGTCCAGGCCGATAATATAGTATGCGCCAGCGTCGGGGCTTTCCAACGAGCCCTCCCTGACCGAAATCGGACACGGGAGTCCGGAGCCAAAGGCGTTCGACTGCCGGCCGGCCAAACTCAGGCAACCTCCCGCCGTTGCGGACCCGCTCCCGGACACCCGGGTCCAAACGGCCGCCCCGTTACACGCACGAAAACCCCGGGCTCGATTCGGAGCGACGGGCACCCGCCTTCCCGGTGTTGGA
>NW_028226456.1:22500-39325 GCF_052327205.1 Somniosus microcephalus
TTTTTTTCGGCTTGGTGTTTTGTTCCCCGGAGGGTCCCAAGCCCGGACCGCCCAACGCTTCTCTCCCTCTATGCCCACGCATAGAGGGTTGGTAGAAGCCCCATCCTTGGCACGGCCCGGAGGTGTGTATCAGTCGATCATCAAATGACAAGGGTTTCACCGAGATTTTGTTGTCAGGGCGCTCGCGAGGCGACACGCATCGGGGTCAAACGCCTGAGCCCACCGTCCGACACGCACCACGGCCAACAGAGGCAGGGTCTCTGCTGCCACCGATTGCCGGGAGAAGAGAGAGAGTGACAGGCAGACAGACAAGACAAACAAACATGACAGTAGACAACAAGGCCAGAAAAACGAACTGAGTGGGGTACAAGCCGACCGCGTGAAAACACCCCACTGTGGGGGGTAGAAATCCGTGTGGACGGGCAGGTACATTCTCTCGAACGTTCAACTTGGCTGCTGCTGCTGCTGCTTGCTTGCTTGCTTGCTGCTGGCTGCTAACAAGCTCTCGACACCGACAAACAGACACTCGAGTCTTTAAACCGCCGCCCCCCAAACAGCTCGCGGGAGCCAGAGTGGAGAAGCGTCTAGGTACCCTGTACCGGTAAAGGGAGAGTGACTAGATCGACCAAAGTTGCACTACGGGGGGAAAAGAAAGCCGGGCCTGCATCACCGGTTCAAATCCCAGCAGAGCTCACAGTGGCCGTTCGCCGAGGTCCCGACGACGAGCCGCCAGGCAGCACGCGAGCCCGCAGAAGCTCCCTTCAATTCGACTGCGGTGTTAATGCTTGCAAGACGGTGGCAAAGTCCATTGTTGTCCGATCCGGACGAGAAGAGGGGAGCAGCAGAGCTTGCGTGTGAGAGAGAGAGAGAGGTTGAGAGATAGGCTCGGCACAAGATAAGAGATGATGCACGAGACTGGAAGAGACGGAAGTCGAAAGAAGGGCCGCAGGCCAAGGTCACACAGGGGGAAGCCAACGAACAGCAAAGACATGAGGCGGAGGCGTCAGTAGGCAGCAGAATTAGAAAAGCAAAGAGGGCCAGGCTTTTTGTTGCATCAAAGTCAAGCCAGGACACCTCCCCATCTCGCCATCTTCTCTTTTTTTCTCTGCCTGTCATTGAACCGCAAAAGTCCATGCTGAACGAAGAACCACCCAAGCGTGCCAGGGCCGTCCCTGTCTCAAGCCGACCGAAACCAACTGCCGTGCGCACACACACACATCACCTTCTCGGTGCACCGTTCAAATTCCACCCCAACTCCTCCAACTCGGGCTCTCTGACCGATCTAAACTCGTTTGCTATCCCGGACCGGTGCGACTGTTTTGCCTGTTCGTGCGAGTTCGGCGAGTTTTTGTTTGGAATGTAACCTCTCGCCCGCGCAAGAGGCGCCGGACGCGGCCGACCATGGCTCCGGGCAGATGCAAGAAGCAAACCCCGGGAAGCTCTCCTGCTGGTGTGTGTGCGTGTGTAACAGTACAAAAAAAGCCGACACAACGAAAGCCCACCTTGCCGGGCTCGCGACCAGGCCGACCGTCCAATACGATGCAAACGACACAACTCGGACCATTAGCACACCACTTTGTGTGAGGCACAGAAGGGTTTTTTGGTGTTTTTGCATCAGGCTGAGCTCGCGCACGCGCGCGGAACCACCGTCAGGACGGAAGACCAACCAAGTCGCGAGAACACGCTCGGGGTAAAGCTAGCGAAATACGACCTTTCTTTATTAGCCACCACCACCATCACCACCACCACCACCAACAATCGCTTTGTCTTGCTGGGCACATGGCCTCCCCACCACAGAGAGGTTGGTGCCGGGTTCAACTTAATTGTGTTTGCAACCGGTAACCGTCAAGGCAAGAAAAACCACTCACACAACAACAACCTACACCACGCGTGCGTGTGTCTGTCTGCGTGCGCGTTTCTTTGCTGAAATTTGCCAGAGAAATAGCGTCTTCAGCTAGCAGAACGGGACGCACTGAGCACACAAGATTTCGTGCACAAGACGCGGACACCCGCTCCGCTGCCTGAATAGGACCACTGAGAATCACAGGACGTCTCGGACTCACGCGAAAGAGTTTCAAGGACAAAGAGAAGGGCGCGGCCAAGGAAGAAAACACCGGGAGCTGCGCCGACACCCTCTCTCTGACTCGCCGTGTGCATGCCCGTCTTGTCACCAGCGACAGAAACGAGAGGAAACCCTGAAATAGCCTGAACACCAGCCTCTCTCTATACTGGGCCGACCCGGGGACTCCCACTACGGACGCGAGTCACCAAATCGGTCGTACGGGCCCACTGAGCGCACGACACAGGGGAATCTCGTTGCAAACACTGCGTGTGCATACGTTGCTCACAAAGCTCAATGGGGTCACAGGCCCTGACCCGCTCAGAGGCACCTGTGTGACAAGACAACAAATGGAACTCGCTGGAATGTTTCTGCTGTCTTGTCATTTTAGACGGACCCACTGAGCGCACAACACAGTGGAACTCTCTGACAAACACTGCTTGTGCGTTAGCCCCAGTAAACAACTCAGTGGGGTCACAGGCCCTGACCCGTTCAGAGGCACCTGTGTGACAAGACAACAAATGAAACTCGCTGGAATGTTTCTGCTGTCTTGTCATTTTAGACGGACCCACTGAGCGCACAACACAGTGGAATCTGACAAAACACTGCTTGTGCATTAGCCCCAGTAAACAACTCAGTGGGCTCACAGGCCCTGACCCGTTCAGAGGCACCTGTGTGACAAGACAACAAATGGAACTCGCTGGAATGTTTCTGCTGTCTTGTCATTTTAGACGGACCCACTGAGCGCACAACACAGTGGGATCTGACAAAACACTGCTTGTGCATTAGCCCCAGTAAACAACTCAGTGGGGTCACAGGCCCTGACCCGTTCAGAGGCACCTGTGTGACAAGACAACAAATGAAACTTTAAAGACGCTGGCATGTACGTCTTGTTTCTGCTGTCTTGGACGGGCCCACTGAGCGCACAACACAGGGGAACTTGGTGCAAACACTGCGTGTGCATAAGCCATAAAACACAAGCTCAGTGGGGTCACAGGCCCTGACCGGTTCAGAGGCACCTGTGTGACAGACAGCAAATGAAACTTAGACGCTGGAATTATTTATATGTTTCTGCTGTCTGTCTACGATTTCAGATTCACACTTAGAGTTTTTTGTCATTAAGTCATAAAAGCCACAAAACCATTTTAATATGACTTTCCAATACTCTTTGAAAGGTCTCTATATTGATAAAATGAGCCTTTTAGCAAAGTAACACTTTTCGGGCATTTTCAAAGTGCTCCCGCTGAGTGAATTTTGTTCTGAAAATCGTGTTCCCGAAAATCTCCGGGCACCCCGCCAACCCCCCCTGCCAGAAATGACAAGTGTCAAATCAGCGGGTCAAACGGCCACCTCTATCCGACCAGGAGCACCCAAATCGCCGCAAATGGCACTTTTTTTTTTCTTCATCGGGACTTCCGACTAGGTTAATGATTTCCCAAGCTGCAACTCATAAACTATGTCCTGAGACACTTGCCAGAAATGACACATGTCAATTTGGCGGTAGCAACTCACTTTCCCAAGCCGGAAAGCATCACCCGAGGCCGGCGTGAAGCGGCCGAATCTTTTCTCACCGGACTTCCGTGATTTGGTTAATCATGTCTCGAAATCAAAAAATGCACATGTCAATTTGCCGGGAGCAACTCACTTTCCCAGGCCGGGAAGCAACACCCGAGGCCCGCAAAAGGCGGCCGAATATTTTCTCATCGGACTTCCATATTTTGGGGGTTGGATTCTCTCCCGCATTCCAGCCCCCTGGCCACGGGTCGCTCATTCACTTTCAGCCCGGGCCTTGCCAATTTGGTTAATCAGTTAGCCATGCACCAGACTCGGCCTCGCCTTTTTCATTTATGGTTAATGATGTGCCCAGGCTGGGACTTAGTCTCTCCAGCAGCCAAAACTTTTCACTGGTTAATGAGGTGCCCAGCCCGGCACTTAGTCTCTCTCCCCAGCAAGCTTACTTGGTCGGCCGACATTTGGATCCATTTTCGGGGCTTAATCGGGTCGAATACGGTCCCTTACGCAAGGGGAGCCGAAGCCCCGGCCTCTGCCAGGCGTCAGGCTGCCGTTTTTTAAGCCCGACCAAAAACCCGAAAATTGGTTAAAAATGGAAATAAATTTCCACCCAAAAAGGGTTAAAAGTCGGTTGGACGGCAGCCCGGGTCGGTCTCTGCAGACCTGGAGGCCCTAGACAGTAATCTGGAAAACAGACCAAGTCTCGAAAAACCACCTCCTACCATTCTCCAGGTACCCCGCCAATCCCCCCTGCCAGAAATGACAAGTGTCAAATCAGCGGGTCAAACGGCCACCTGTATCCGACCAGGAGCACCCAAATCGCCGCAAATGGGCCTTTTTTTTTTCTTCATCGGGACTTCCGTCTTGGTTAATGAGTTCCCGAACTCCAACTCATAAACTATGTTCGGAGACACTTGCCAGAAATGACACATGTCAATTTGGCGGTAGCAAATCACTTTCCCAAGCCGGAAAGCATCACCCGAGGCCCGCGTGAAGCGGCCGAATCTTTTCTCATCGGACTTCCGCGTTTTGGTTAATCATGTCTCGAAATCGTTAAATGCACATGTCAATTTGGCGGGAGCAATTCACTTTCCCAAGCCGGAAAGCATCACCGGAGGCCCGCTTAAAGGGCCCGAATCTTTTCCCATCGGACTTCCGTGTTTTGGTTAATGATGTCTCGAAATCATAAATGGCACATGTCAATTTGCCGGGAGCAACTCACTTTCCCAGGCCGGGAAGCATCACCCGAGGCCCGCAAAAGGCGGTCAAATCTTTTCCCTTCTGTACTTCCAGTACAACTTTGAACGGCCATATCTCCGCACTCCCGCGTCGGAGCCAAGCCGTTCTTACACCGTTAGACGCGGCTTCCCGTGCCCGTTCGAATGCCGCCCTGCTCGGCGGAAAAGGAGAAAATTTGTATTTTTCGGCCGATTTCTGGAAAAAAATTTCCCGCTCTGAACTCGGATTTTTCGGCTTTAATCGTTTCGTATACGGTCCCTTACGCAAGGGAGCCGAAGCCCCGGCCTCTGCCGGGCGTCAGGCTGCCGTTTTTAAGCCCGACCAAAAACCCGAAAATTGGTTAAAAATGGAAATAAATTTCCACCCAAAAAGGGTTAAAAGTCGGTTGGACGGCAGCCCGGGTCGGTCTCTGCAGACCTGGAGGCCCTAGACAGTAATCTGGAAAACAGACAAAGTCTCGAAAAACCACCTCCTACCATTCTCCAGGTACCCCGCCAATCCCCCCTGCCAGAAATGACAAGTGTCAAATCAGCGGGACGGATTTGACTTTTGTGACCGACCGCCGGAACTTTTTTCGGCTACAGGCAGTCAAATTTTTCTCCTTCCGGACTTCCAGTACAACTTTGAACGGCCATATCTCCGCACTCCCGCGTCGGAGCCAAGCCGTTTTTACACCGTTAGACGCGGCTTCCCGTGCCCGTTCGAATGCCACCATGCTCGGCGGAAAAGGAGACATTTTTTTTTTCCGGCCGTTTTCGGGAAAAAAATTTCCCGCTCTGAACTCCGATTTTACGCCTTTAATCGATTCGGAGACGGTCGCTTACGCCAGGGAGGCGAAGCCCGGGCCTCTGCCGGGCGTCAGCCTGCCGTATGTAAGCCCGTCCGAAACATGAGTTCCCACTTTTGGTTATCCAGTTGTCAATTTTAAAATTTCAGTTAATGAGTTGCCTCCTTGGTTAATCATTTGTCGCTCTGACATTTGGTTAACCAGTTGCCGATGTTCAAATTTCAGTTAATGAGTTGCCTCTTTGGAATTTCAGTTAATGAGTTGGCCCTTTGTTTACTCATTTGTCCCTGTGTCTTTTGGTTAACCAGTTGTCGATGTTCGAAATTCAGTTACTGAGTTGCCTCCTTGGTTAATCATTTGTCGCTCTGACTCTTGGTTAACCAGTTGTCGATGTTCGAAATTCAGTTACTAAGTTGCCTCCTTGGTTAATCATTTGTCGCTCTGACATTTTGTTAACCAGTTGTCGATGTTCGAAATTCAGTTAATGAGTTGCCTCCTTGGTTAATCATTTGTCGCTCTGACTCTTGGTTAACCAGTTGTCGATGTTCGAAATTCAGTTACTGAGTTGCCTCCTTGGTTAATCATTTGTCGCTCTGACTTTTGGTTAACCAGTTGTCGATGTTCGAAATTCAGTTAATGAGTTGCCTCCTTGGTTAATCATTTGTCGCTCTGACACTTGGTTAACCAGTTGTCGATGTTCGAAATTCAGTTAATGAGTTGCCTCCTTGGTTACTCATTTGTCGCTCTGAGTTTTGGTTAACCAGTTGTCGATGTTCAAATTTCAGTTAATGAGTTGCCTCCTTGGTTAATCATTTGTCGCTCTGACATTTTGTTAACCAGTTGTCGATGTTCGAAATTCAGTTACTGAGTTGCCTCCTTGGTTAATCATTTGTCGCTCTGACATTTTGTTAACCAGTTGTCGATGTTCGAAATTCAGTTAATGAGTTGCCTCCTTGGTTAATCATTTGTCGCTCTGACTCTTGGTTAACCAGTTGTCGATGTTCGAAATTCAGTTAATGAGTTGCCTCCTTGGTTAATCATTTGTCGCTCTGACTTTTGGTTAACCAGTTGTCGATGTTCGAAATTCAGTTAATGAGTTGCCTCCTTGGTTAATCATTTGTCGCTCTGACATTTTGTTAACCAGTTGTCGATGTTCGAAATTCAGTTAATGAGTTGCCTCCTTGGTTACTCATTTGTCGCTCTGAGTTTTGGTTAACCAGTTGTCGATGTTCAAATTTCAGTTAATGAGTTGCCTCCTTGGTTAATCATTTGTCGCTCTGGCTTTTGGTTAACCAGTTGTCGATGTTCAAAATTTCAGTTAATGAGCTGCTCTTATGTTCTATGATTTCCTACCTTGACAACTCATTAACCAGTGTTTCAAACAATGCACCAGGCCATTTGACGACCCCAACTCGGTTCCACAAGCGGGAAAGCAGCACCCCAAGGTCCGGTAAGGGGGCCGAATACACTCCCATCCGGAATTCCGTCCCAAATGTGAATGACAAGTTTTCAGTTAATCAGTTGCCTGCTTGGTTACTCATTTGTCGCTCTGACATTTGGTTAACCAGTTGTCGATGTTCAAATTTCAGTTAATGAGTTGCCTCTTTGAAATTTCAGTGAATGAGTTGGCCCTTTGGTTACTCATTTGTCCCTGTGTCTTTTGGTTACCCAGTTGTCGATGTTCGAAATTCAGTTAATGAGTTGCCTCCTTGGTTAATCATTTGTCGCTCTGACTCTTGGTTAACCAGTTGTCGATGTTCGAAATTCAGTTAATGAGTTGCTCTTATGTTCTATGATTTCCGACCTTGACAACTCATTAACCAGTGTTTCAAACAATGCACCAGGCCATTTGACGACCCCAACTCGGTTCCACAAGCGGGAAAGCAGCACCCCAAGCCCCGGTAAGGGGGCCGAATACACTCCCATCTGGAATTCCGTCCCAAATGTGAATGACAAGTTTTCAGTTATTCAGTTGCCTGCTTGGTTAATCATTTGTCGCTCTGACATTTGGTTAACCAGTTGTCGATGTTCAAATTTCAGTTAATGAGTTGCCTCTTTGGAATTTCAGTTAATGAGTTGGCCCTTTGTTTACTCATTTGTCCCTGTGTCTTTTGGTTAACCAGTTGTCGATGTTCGAAATTCAGTTACTGAGTTGCCTCCTTGGTTAATCATTTGTCGCTCTGACTCTTGGTTAACCAGTTGTCGATGTTCGAAATTCAGTTACTAAGTTGCCTCCTTGGTTAATCATTTGTCGCTCTGACATTTTGTTAACCAGTTGTCGATGTTCGAAATTCAGTTAATGAGTTGCCTCCTTGGTTAATCATTTGTCGCTCTGACTCTTGGTTAACCAGTTGTCGATGTTCGAAATTCAGTTACTGAGTTGCCTCCTTGGTTAATCATTTGTCGCTCTGACTTTTGGTTAACCAGTTGTCGATGTTCGAAATTCAGTTAATGAGTTGCCTCCTTGGTTAATCATTTGTCGCTCTGACACTTGGTTAACCAGTTGTCGATGTTCGAAATTCAGTTAATGAGTTGCCTCCTTGGTTACTCATTTGTCGCTCTGAGTTTTGGTTAACCAGTTGTCGATGTTCAAATTTCAGTTAATGAGTTGCCTCCTTGGTTAATCATTTGTCGCTCTGACATTTTGTTAACCAGTTGTCGATGTTCGAAATTCAGTTACTGAGTTGCCTCCTTGGTTAATCATTTGTCGCTCTGACATTTTGTTAACCAGTTGTCGATGTTCGAAATTCAGTTAATGAGTTGCCTCCTTGGTTAATCATTTGTCGCTCTGACTCTTGGTTAACCAGTTGTCGATGTTCGAAATTCAGTTAATGAGTTGCCTCCTTGGTTAATCATTTGTCGCTCTGACTTTTGGTTAACCAGTTGTCGATGTTCGAAATTCAGTTAATGAGTTGCCTCCTTGGTTAATCATTTGTCGCTCTGACACTTGGTTAACCAGTTGTCGATGTTCGAAATTCAGTTAATGAGTTGCCTCCTTGGTTACTCATTTGTCGCTCTGAGTTTTGGTTAACCAGTTGTCGATGTTCAAATTTCAGTTAATGAGTTGCCTCCTTGGTTAATCATTTGTCGCTCTGACATTTTGTTAACCAGTTGTCGATGTTCGAAATTCAGTTACTGAGTTGCCTCCTTGGTTAATCATTTGTCGCTCTGACATTTTGTTATCCAGTTGTCGATGTTCGAAATTCAGTTAACGAGTTGTCTCCTTGGTTAATCATTTGTCGCTCTGACTCTTGGTTAACCAGTTGTCGATGTTCGAAATTCAGTTCATGAGTTGCCTCCTTGGTTATTCATTTGTCGCTCTGACATTTGGTTAACCAGTTGTCGATGTTCAAATTTCAGTTAATGAGTTGCCTCCTTGGTTAATCATTTGTCGCTCTGACACTTGGTTAACCAGTTGTCGATGTTCGAAATTCAGTTAATTAGTTGCCTCCTTGGTTAATCATTTGTCGCTCTGGCTTTTGGTTAACCAGTTGTCGATGTTCAAAATTTCAGTTAATGAGCTGCTCTTATGTTCTATGATTTCCTACCTTGACAACTCATTAACCAATGTTTCAAACAATGCACCAGGCCATTTGACGACCCCAACTCGGTTCCACAAGCGGGAAAGCAGCACCCCAAGGTCCGGTAAGGGGGCCGAATACACTCCCATCCGGAATTCCGTCCCAAATGTGAATGACAAGTTTTCAGTTAATCAGTTGCCTGCTTGGTTACTCATTTGTCGCTCTGACATTTGGTTAACCAGTTGTCGATGTTCAAATTTCAGTTAATGAGTTGCCTCTTTGAAATTTCAGTGAATGAGTTGGCCCTTTGGTTACTCATTTGTCCCTGTGTCTTTTGGTTACCCAGTTGTCGATGTTCGAAATTCAGTTAATGAGTTGCCTCCTTGGTTAATCATTTGTCGCTCTGACTCTTGGTTAACCAGTTGTCGATGTTCGAAATTCAGTTAATGAGTTGCTCTTATGTTCTATGATTTCCGACCTTGACAACTCATTAACCAGTGTTTCAAACAATGCACCAGGCCATTTGACGACCCCAACTCGGTTCCACAAGCGGGAAAGCAGCACCCCAAGCCCCGGTAAGGGGGCCGAATACACTCCCATCTGGAATTCCGTCCCAAATGTGAATGACAAGTTTTCAGTTATTCAGTTGCCTGCTTGGTTAATCATTTGTCGCTCTGACATTTGGTTAACCAGTTGTCGATGTTCAAATTTCAGTTAATGAGTTGCCTCTTTGAAATTTCAGTTAATGAGTTGGCCCTTTGGTTACTCATTTGTCCCTGTGTCTTTTGGTTAACCAGTTGTCGATGTTCGAAATTCAGTTAATGAGTTGCCTCCTTGGTTAATCATTTGTCGCTCTGACTCTTGGTTAACCAGTTGTCGATGTTCGAAATTCAGTTAATGAGTTGCCTCCTTGGTTAATCATTTGTCGCTCTGACATTTGGTTAACCAGTTGTCGATGTTCGAAATTCAGTTAATGAGTTGCCTCCTTGGTTAATCATTTGTCGCTCTGGCTTTTGGTTAACCAGTTGTCGATGTTCAAAATTTCAGTTAATGAGTTGCCTCTTTGAAATTTCAGTTAATGAGTTGGCCCTTTGGTTACTCATTTGTCCCTGTGTCTTTTGGTTTACCAGTTGTCGATGTTCGAAATTCAGTTAATGAGTTGCCTCCTTGGTTAATCATTTGTCGCTCTGACACTTGGTTAACTAGTTGTCGATGTTCGAATTTCAGTTAATGAGTTGCCTCCTTGGTTAATCATTTGTCGCTCTGACTCTTGGTTAACCAGTTGTCGATGTTCAAAATTTCAGTTAATGAGCTGCTCTTATGTTCTATGATTTCCGACCTTGACAACTCATTAACCAGTGTTTCAAACAATGCACCAGGCCATTTGACGACCCCAACTCGGTTCCACAAGCGGGAAAGCAGCACCCCAAGGCCCGGTAAGGGGGCCGAATACATTCCCATCGTGAATTCCGTCCCAACTGTGAATGACAAGTTTTCAGTTAATCAGTTGCCTGCTTGGTTACTCATTTGTCGCTCTGACATTTGGTTAACCAGTTGTCGATGTTCAAATTTCAGTTAATGAGTAGCCTCTTTGAAATTTCAGTTAATGAGTTGGCCCTTTGGTTACTCATTTGTCCCTGTGTCTTTTGGTTACCCAGTTGTCGATGATCGAAATTCAGTTAATGAGTTGCCTCCTTGGTTAATCATTTGTCGCTCTGACTCTTGGTTACCCAGTTGTCGATGTTCGAAATTCAGTTAATGAGTTGCCTCCTTGGTTAATCATTTGTCGCTCTGACATTTGGTTCACCAGTTGTCGATGTTCGAAATTCAGTTAATGAGTTGCCTCCTTGGTTAATCATTTGTCGCTCTGGCTTTTGGTTAACCAGTTGTCGATGTTCAAAATTTCAGTTAATGAGTTGCCTCTTTGAAATTTCAGTTAATGAGTTGGCCCTTTGGTTACTCATTTGTCCCTGTGTCTTTTGGTTATCCAGTTGTCGATGTTCGAAATTCAGTTAATGAGTTGCCTCCTTGGTTAATCATTTGTCGCTCTGGCTTTTGGTTAACCAGTTGTCGATGTTCAAAATTTCAGTTAATGAGCTGCTCTTATGTTCTATGATTTCCGACCTTGACAACTCATTAACCAGTGTTTCAAACAATGCACCAGGCCATTTGACGACCCCAACTCGGTTCCACAAGCGGGAAAGCAGCACCCCAAGGCCCGGTAAGGGGGCCGAATACATTCCCATCCGGAATTCCGTCCCAAATGTGAATGACAAGTTTTCAGTTAATCAGTTGCCTGCTTGGTTACTCATTTGTCGCTCTGACATTTGGTTAACCAGTTGTCGATGTTCGAAATTCAGTTAATGAGTTGCCTCTTTGAAATTTCAGTTAATGAGTTGGCCCTTTGGTTACTCATTTGTCCCTGTGTCTTTTGGTTAACCAGTTGTCGATGTTCGAAATTCAGTTAATGAGTTGCCTCCTTGGTTAATCATTTGTCGCTCTGACTCTTGGTTAACCAGTTGTCGATGTTCGAAATTCAGTTAATGAGTTGCCTCCTTGGTTAATCATTTGTCGCTCTGACATTTGGTTCACCAGTTGTCGATGTTCGAAATTCAGTTAATGAGTTGCCTCCTTGGTTATTCATTTGTCGCTCTGGCTTTTGGTTAACCAGTTGTCGATGTTCAAAATTTCAGTTAATGAGTTGCCTCCTTGGTTAATCATTTGTCGCTCTGGCTTTTGGTTAACCAGTTGTCGATGTTCGAAATTCAGTTATTGAGTTGCCTCCTTGGTTAATCATTTGTCGCTCTGACTTTTGGTTAACCAGTTGTCGCTGTTCAAAATTTCAGTTAATGAGCTGCTCTTATGTTCTATGATTTCCGACCTTGACAACTCATTAACCAATGTTTCAAACAATGCACCAGGCCATTTGACGACCCCAACTCGGTTCCACAAGCGGGAAAGCAGCACCCCAAGCCCCGGTAAGGCGGCCGAATACATTCCCATCCTGAATTCCGTCCCAAATGTGAATGACAAGTTTTCAGTTAATCAGTTGCCACCTTGGTTCATCATTTGCCACTCTGACTTTTGGTTTCCCAGTTGTCAGTTTTCACATTTCAGTTACTGAGTTGACTTTGTCTTTCTCACTCTGTGTATCTCTATCTTCTCTCTGTCTCTCTCAGTGTATGCGAGTGTCTGTGTGTGTTCCACTGCCGCCCGGCCAACCGGGTCCAAAGGCCCGCCACGTTACACACGAAAAACCCCGGTCTCGCTTCGGAGCGACGGGCACCCGGCTTCTCGGTGTCGGACCGACTCCGTTCAGATACCGTTGGATGCCCCTTGCCCCTGGCTTGCTCTGGCAGCCGGCGCGTGCAGGCCGCCCCCTGCCCCGCCGTCTCAGTGGTCGGAAAGCGGTCTCCAGCCAACGGCTGTACCTCGGCCGCGGAAAGAGGCAGCTACACAAGCGAGGTACTGCTCTGTGCGGCCCCGCCACCCCGTTCAGCTGCCGTTGTCCCCGACCGGATCGGACTTTCCTTCCCGACGTTATCCCCGATAAGCTGCCGCTGACCGACGGCCCGTCAGCCGCTGCGGGACGGCGACACTTTCCCGAACTCGCCCGGGGCCACTTCGGCAATATAGTGTGCGCCGGAGCCGGGGCTTTCCAACGAGCCATCCCCGAACGAAATCGGACACGGGAGTCGGGAGCGACAGGCGTTCGACTGGTGCCGGGCAACCGGGTCCAAACGCCCGCCTTGTTAAACGCACGTACACCCCAGGCTCGATTCGGAGCGACGGGCACCCGGCTTCCCGGTGTCGGACCGACTCCGTTCAGATACCGTTGGATGCCCCTTGCCCCTGGCTTGCTCTGGCAGCCGGCGCGTGCAGGCCGCCCCCCGCCCCGCCGTCTCAGTGGTCGGAAAGTGGTCTCCAGCCAACGGCTGTACCTCGGCCGGGGAAAGGGGCAGCTACACAAGCCAGGCACTGGTCTGTGCGGGCCCGCCACCCCGTTCGGCTGCCGTTGATGCGGACCGGATCGGACTTTCCCTCCCGAAGTTATGCCCGATAAGCTGCCGCTGACCGGCGGCCCGTCAGCCGCTGCGGGATGGCGACACTTTGCCGAACTTGCCGGGGTCCAGGCCGATAATATAGTGTGCGCCAGCGCCGCGGCTTTCCCACGAGCCCTCCCTGACCGAAATCGGACACGGGAGTCCAGAGCGATAGGCGTTCGACTGCCGGCCGGCCAAACACAGGCAATCTCCCGTCGTTGCGGACCCGCTCCAGGACAACCGGGTCCAAACGCCCGCCTTGTTACACGCACGAAAACACCTGCCTCGATTCGGAGCGACGGGCACCCGGCTTCCCGGTGTCGGACCGACTCCGTTCCGGTACCCTTGGATGCCCCTTGCCCCTGGCTTGCTAGGACAGCCGGCGCGTCAAGGTGGGCCACCGCGGCTCCGGCTCAGCAGTCGGAAAGCGGTCTCCAGCCAACGGCTGTACCTCGGCCGGGCCAAGAGGCAGCTACACATGCCCACTACTGGTCTGTGCGGCCCCGCCACCCCGTTCAGCGTCAGTTGACCCCGACCGCATCGGACTTTCCATCCCGAAGTTATCCCCGATAAGCTGCCGCTGACCGGCGGGGCGGCAGCCGCTACGGGACTGCGACACTTTCCCGAACTTGCCGGGGTCCAGGCCGATAATATAGTGTGCGCCAGTGCCGGGGCCTTCCAACGAGCCCTCCCTGGCCGAAATCGGACACGGAAGTCCGGAGGCAAAGGCGTTCGACTGCCGGCCGGCCAAACTCAGGCATCCTCCCGCCGTTGCGGACCCGCTCCCGGACAACCGTGTCCAAACGCCCGCCTTGTTACACGCACGAAAACACCGGGCTCCATTCGGAGCGACGGGCACCCGGCTTCCCGGTGTCGGACCGACTCCGTTCCGGAACCACTGGATGCCCCTTGCCCCTGGCTTGCTAGGACAGCCGGCGCCTCAAGGTGGGCCCCCGCGGCTCCGGCTCAGCAGTCGGAAAGCGGTCTCCAGCCAACGGCTGTACCTCGGCCGGGGAAAGGGGCAGCTACACAAGACAGGTACTGCTCTGTGCGGGCCCGCCACTCCGTTCGGTGGCAGTTGACCCCGCCCGGATCGGACTTTCCTTCCCGAAGTTGTCCCCGATACGCTGCCGCTGACCGACGGGAAGGAAAGTCCGATCCGGACGGGGTCAATGCCCGTACGGGTCGGCGGGCCGTCACTTCCGAGCCAGTCCGATATATAGTGTGCGCCATGCCCCTTTCCCCCTGGCCGAAATCGGACAAGGGAGTCCGGAGCGAAAGGCGTTCGACTGCCGGCCGGCCAAACTCAGGCAACCTCCCGCCGTTGCGGACCCGCTCCCGGACACCCGGGTCCAAACGGCCGCCCCGTTACACGCACGAAAACACCGGGCTCGATTCGGAGCGACGGGCACCCGGCTTCCCGGTGTCGGACCGACACCCTTCCGGTACCACTGGATGCCCCTTGCCCCTGGCTTGCTAGGACAGCCGGTGCGTCAAGGTGCGCCCCCGCGACTCCGGCTCAGCAGTCGGAAAGCGGTCTCCAGCCAACAGCTGCACCTCGGCCGGGGAAAGGGGCAGCTACACAAGCCAGGTACTGGTCTGTGCGGGCCCGCCACCCCGTTCAGTGGCAGTTGACCCCGCCCGGATCGGACTTTCCTTCCCGAAGTTATCCCCGATAAGCTGCCGCTGACCGACGGGGCGGCAGCCGGTACGGGTCGCCGACACTTTCCCGAACTTGCCGGGATCCAGTCCGATAATATAGTGTGCGCCAGCGCCGGGGCTTTCCAATGAGCCCTCCCTGACCGAAATCGGACACGGGAGTCCGGAGCCAAAGGCGTTCGACTGCCGGCCGGCCAAACTCAGGCAACCTCCCGCCGTTGCGGACCCGCTCCCGGACAACCGGGTCCAAACGCCCGCCCTGTTACACGCACGAAAACACCGGGCTCGATTCGGAGCGACGGGCACCCGGCTTCCCGGTGTCGGACCGACTCCGTTCCGGTACCACTGGATGCCCCTTGCCCCTGGCTTGCTAGGACAGCCGGCGCGTCAAGGTGGGCCCCCGCGGCTCCGGCTCAGCAGTCGGAAAGCGGTCTCCAGCCAACGGCTGTACCTCGGCCGGGCCAAGCGGCAGCTGCACAAGCCCGCTACTGGTCTGTGCGGCCCCCCCACCCCGTTCAGTAGCAGTTCACCCCGCCCGGATCGGACTTTCCTTCCCGAAGTTATCCCCGATAAGCTGCCGCTGACCGACGGGGCGGCAGCCGCTACGGGACTGCGACACTTTCCCGAAGTTGCCGGGGTCCAGGCCGATAATATAGTATGCGCCAGCGTCGGGGCTTTCCAACGAGCCCTCCCTGACCGAAATCGGACACGGGAGTCCGGAGCCAAAGGCGTTCGACTGCCGGCCGGCCAAACTCAGGCAACCTCCCGCCGTTGCGGACCCGCTCCCGGACACCCGGGTCCAAACGGCCGCCCCGTTACACGCACGAAAACCCCGGGCTCGATTCGGAGCGACGGGCACCCGCCTTCCCGGTGTTGGACCGACTCCGTTCCGGTACCCTTGGATGCCCCTTGCCCCTGGCTTGCTAGGACAGCCGGCGCGTCAAGGTGGGCCACCGCGGCTCCGGCTCAGCAGTCGGAAAGCGGTCTCCAGCCAACGGCTGTACCTCGGCCGGGGAAAGGGGCAGCTACACAAGCCAGGTACTGGTCTGTGCGGCCCCGCCACCCCGTTCAGCGTCAGTTCACCCCGACCTGATCGGACTTTCCGTCCCGAAGTTATCCCCGATAAGCTGCCGCTGACCGACGGGGCGGCAGCCGGTACGGGTCGGCGACACTTTCCCGAACTTGCCGGGATCCAGTCCGACAATATAGTGTGCGCGAGCGCCGGGGCTTTCCAACGAGCCCTCCCTGACCGAAATCGGACACGGGATTCCGGAGCGAAAGGCGTTCGACTGCCGGCCGGCCAAACTCAGGCAACCTCCCGCCGTTGCGGACAGGCTCCCTGACAACCGGGTCCAAACGCCCGCCCAGTTACACGCACGAAAACACCGGGCTCGATTCGGAGAGACGGGCACCCGGCTTCCCGGTGTCGGACCGACTCCGTTCCGGTACCACTGGATGCCCCTTGCCCCTGGCTTGCTAGTACAGCCGGCGCGTCAAGGTGGATCCCCGCGGCACCGGCTCAGCAGTCGGAAAGCGGTCTCCAGCCAACGGCTGTACCTCGGCCGGGCCAAGAGGCAGCTACACAAGCCCGCTACTGGTCTGTGCGGCCCCGCCACCCCGTTCAGTCGCAGTTCACCCCGACCGGATCGGACTTTCCGTCCCGAAGTTATCCCCGATAAGCTGCCGCTGACCGACGGGGCGGCAGCCGGAACGGGACTGTGACACTTCCCCGAACTTGCCGGGGTCCAGTCCGATAATATATTGTGCGCCAGCGTCGGGGCTTTCCAACGAGCCCTCCCAGACCGAAATCGGACACGGGAGTTCGGAGCCAGAGGCGTTCGACTGCCGGCCGGCCAAACCCAGGCAATCTCCCGCCGTTGGGGACCCGCTCCCGGACAACCGGGTCCAAACGCCCGCCCAGTTACACGCACGAAAACCCCGGGCTCGATTCGGAGCGACGGGCACCCGACTTCCCGGTGCCGGACCGACTCCGTTCTGGTACCAC
>NW_028226457.1:0-39212 GCF_052327205.1 Somniosus microcephalus
TCTCTCTCTCACACACAGTCTCTCTCTACTCAACTCACTCTCTCAGTCTCTCTCTCTCTCACACTCCCAATCTCGCTCTCTGACACTCCCAATCTCTCTCTCTCTCCACACTCCCAATCTCTCTCTCTCTCACACTCCCAATCTCTCTCACTCACACTTCCACTCTCTCACTCTCACACACTCCAATCTCTCTGTCTCACACTCCCAATCTCTCTCTCTCTCACTCCCAATCTCCCTCTCTCTCTCACTCCCAATCTCTCTCTCTCACACACTCCCAATCTCTCTCTCTCTCACACTCCCAATCTCTCTCTCTCTCACTCCAATCTCTCTCTCTCTCACACTCCAATCTCTCTCTCTTCACTCCCAGTCTCTATCTCTCTCACTCCCAGTCTCTCTCTCACTCCCAATCTCTCTCTCTCTCTCACACTCCCAATCTCGCTCTGACACTCTCAATCTCTCTCTCTCTCACACTCCAATCTCTCTCACTCAAACTCCCAATCTCTCTCTCTCTCACACTACCAACCTCTCTCTCTCTCACACTCCCAATCTCTCTCTCTCACACACTCCCAATCTCTCTCTCTCTCACACTCCCAATCTCGCTCTGACACTCTCAATCTCTCTCTCTCTCACACTCCCAATCTCTCTCACTCACACTCCCAATCTCTCTCTCTCTCACACTCCCAACCACTCTCTCTCTCACACTCCCAATCTCTCTCTCTCTCACACTCCCAATCTCTCCCTCTCTCACTCCCAATCTCTCTCTCACACACTCCCAATCTCTCTCTCACACTCCCAATCACTCTCTCTCTCACACCCCCAATCTCTCTCACACTCCCAATCTCTCTCTCACTCCCGATCTCTCTCTCTCACACTCCCAATCTCTCTCTCACAATCCCAATCTCTCTCTCTCTCTCTCACACACTCTCTCTCTCTCACTCCCAGTCTCTCTCTCTCTCACACTCCCAATCTCGCTCTCTGACACTCCCAATCTCTCTCTCTCTCCCACACTCCCAATCTCTCTCTCTCTCACACTCCCAATCTCTCTCACTCACACTTCCAATCTCTCTCTCTCACACACTCCCAATCTCTCTCTGTCTCACACTCCCAATCTCTCTCTCTCTCACTCCCAATCTCCCTCTCTCTCTCACTCCCAATCTCTCTCTCTCACACACTCCCAATCTCTCTCTCTCTCACACTCCCAATCTCTCTCTCTCTCACTCCCAATCTCTCTCTCTCTCACACTCCCAATCTCTCTCTCTTTCACTCCCAGTCTCTATCTCTCTCACTCCCAGTCTCTCTCTCACTCCCAATCTCTCTCTCTCTCTCACACTCCCAATCTCGCTCTGACACTCTCAATCTCTCTCTCTCTCACACTCCCAATCTCTCTCACTCAAACTCCCAATCTCTCTCTCTCTCACACTACCAACCTCTCTCTCTCTCACACTCCCAATCTCTCTCTCTTTCACTCCCAGTCTCTATCTCTCTCACTCCCAGTCTCTCTCTCACTCCCAATCTCTCTCTCTCTCTCACACTCCCAATCTCGCTCTGACACTCTCAATCTCTCTCTCTCTCACACTCCCAATCTCTCTCACTCAAACTCCCAATCTCTCTCTCTCTCACACTACCAACCTCTCTCTCTCTCACACTCCCAATCTCTCTCTCTCACACACTCCCAATCTCTCTCTCTCTCACACTCCCAATCTCGCTCTGACACTCTCAATCTCTCTCTCTCTCACACTCCCAATCTCTCTCACTCACACTCCCAATCTCTCTCTCTCTCACACTCCCAACCACTCTCTCTCTCACACTCCCAATCTCTCTCTCTCACACTCCCAATCTCTCCCTCTCTCACTCCCAATCTCTCTCTCACACACTCCCAATCTCTCTCTCACACTCCCAATCACTCTCTCTCTCACACCCCCAATCTCTCTCACACTCCCAATCTCTCTCTCACTCCCGATCTCTCTCTCTCACACTCCCAATCTCTCTCTCACAATCCCAATCTCTCTCTCTCTCTCTCACACACTCTCTCTCTCTCACTCCCAATCTCTCTCTCTCACACACTCCCAATCTCTCTCTCTCTCACACTCCCAATCTCTCTCTCTCTCACTCCCAATCTCTCTCTCTCTCACACTCCCAATCTCTCTCTCTTTCACTCCCAGTCTCTATCTCTCTCACTCCCAGTCTCTCTCTCACTCCCAATCTCTCTCTCTCTCTCACACTCCCAATCTCGCTCTGACACTCTCAATCTCTCTCTCTCTCACACTCCCAATCTCTCTCACTCAAACTCCCAATCTCTCTCTCTCTCACACTACCAACCTCTCTCTCTCTCACACTCCCAATCTCTCTCTCTCACACACTCCCAATCTCTCTCTCTCTCACACTCCCAATCTCGCTCTGACACTCTCAATCTCTCTCTCTCTCACACTCCCAATCTCTCTCACTCACACTCCCAATCTCTCTCTCTCTCACACTCCCAACCACTCTCTCTCTCACACTCCCAATCTCTCTCTCTCACACTCCCAATCTCTCCCTCTCTCACTCCCAATCTCTCTCTCACACACTCCCAATCTCTCTCTCACACTCCCAATCACTCTCTCTCTCACACCCCCAATCTCTCTCACACTCCCAATCTCTCTCTCACTCCCGATCTCTCTCTCTCACACTCCCAATCTCTCTCTCACAATCCCAATCTCTCTGTCTCTCTCTCAAACACTCTCTCTCTCTCTCACTCCCAGTCTCTCTCTCTCGCTCTCACTCCCAGTCTCTCTCACACCCAGTCTCTCTCTCTCTCTCTCTCTCACACTCCCACTCTCTCCCTCTCTCTCTCACACACTCCTAGTCTCTCTCTCTCTCACCCCCCCAAACTCTCTCTCTGACACTCCCAATCTCTCTCTCTCTCTCACACTCCCAATCTCTCTCTCTGACACTCCCAATCTCTCTCTCTCTCTCACACTCCCAATCTCTCTCTCTCTCACACTCCCAATCCCTCTCACTCACACTCCCAATCTCTCTCTCTCTCACAATCCCAATCTCTCTCTCTCTCACACTCCCAATCTCTCTCTCTGACACTCCCAATCTCTCTCTCTCTCTCACACTCCCAATCTCTCTCTCTCTCACACTCCCAATTCCTCTCACTCACACTCGCAATCTCTCTCTCTCTCTCTCAATCCCAGTCTCTCTCTCTCACACTTCCAATCTCTCTCTCTCTCACACTGCCAATCTCTCTCTCTCTCACACTCCCAATCTCTCTCTCTCTCTCTCTCACACTCCCAATCTCTCTCTCTCTCACACTCCCAATCTCTCTCTCTGACACTCCCAATCTCTCTCTCTCTCACACTCCCAATCTTTCTCTCTGACACTCCCAATCTCTCTCTCTCACACTCCCAATCTCTCTCTCTCACACTCCCAATCTCTCTCTCACACACTCCCAATCTCTCTTTCTCTCACACTCCCAATCTCTCTCTCTCTCACAATCCCAAACTCTCTCCCTCTCTCTCACACTCCCAATCTCTCTCTCTCTCACACTCCCAATCTCTCTCTCTGACACTCCCAATCTCTCTCTCTCTCACACTCCCAATCTCTCTCTCTGACACTCCCAATCTCTCTCTCTCTCACACTCCCAATCTCTCTCTCTCACACTCCCAATCTCCCTCTCTCACACACTCCCAACCTCTCTCTCTCTCACACTCCCAATCTCTCTCTCTGACACTCCCAATCTCTCTCTCTCTCTCACACTCCCAATCTCTCTCTCTCTCACATTCCCAATTCCTCTCACTCACACTCGCAATCTCTCTCTCTCTCTCACACTCCCAATCTCTCTCTCTCACACTCCCAATCTCTCTCTCACACATTCCCAATCTCTCCCTCTCACACACTCCCAATCTCTCTCTCTCTCTCAATCCCAGTCTCTCTCTCTCACACTCCCAATCTCTCTCTCTCTCACACTGCCAATCTCTCTCTCTCTCACACTCCCAATCTCTCTCTCTCTCTCTCTCACACTCCCAATCTCTCTCTCTCTCACACTCCCAATCTCTCTCTCTGACACTCCCAATCTCTCTCTCTCTCACACTCCCAATCTTTCTCTCTGACACTCCCAATCTCTCTCTCTCACACACCCAATCTCTCTCTCTCACACTCCCAATCTCTCTCTCACACACTCCCAATCTCTCTTTCTCTCACACTCCCAATCTCTCTCTCTCTCACAATCCCAAACTCTCTCCCGCTCTCTCACACTCCCAATCTCTCTCTGTCTCACACTCCCAATCTCTCTCTCTGACACTCCCAATCTCTCTCTCTCTCACACTCCCAATCTCTCTCTCTGACACTCCCAATCTCTCTCTCTCTCACACTCCCAATCTTTCTCTCTGACACTCCCAATCTCTCTCTCTCACACTCCCAATCTCTCTCTCTCACACTCCCAATCTCTCTCTCACACACTCCCAATCTCTCTTTCTCTCACACTCCCAATCTCTCTCTCTCTCACAATCCCAAACTCTCTCCCTCTCTCTCACACTCCCAATCTCTCTCTCTCTCACACTCCCAATCTCTCTCTCTGACACTCCCAATCTCTCTCTCTCTCACACTCCCAATCTCTCTCTCTGACACTCCCAATCTCTCTCTCTCTCACACTCCCAATCTCTCTCTCTCACACTCCCAATCTCCCTCTCTCACACACTCCCAACCTCTCTCTCTCTCACACTCCCAATCTCTCTCTCTGACACTCCCAATCTCTCTCTCTCTCTCACACTCCCAATCTCTCTCTCTCTCACACTCCCAATTCCTCTCACTCACACTCGCAATCTCTCTCTCTCTCTCACACTCCCAATCTCTCTCTCTCACACTCCCAATCTCTCTCTCACACATTCCCAATCTCTCTCTCTCACACACTCCCAATCTCTCTCTCTCTCTCAATCCCAGTCTCTCTCTCTCACACTCCCAATCTCTCTCTCTCTCACACTGCCAATCTCTCTCTCTCTCACACTCCCAATCTCTCTCTCCAATTATCCAATTCCAATTCCAATTAAAATGCTTTATTGGCATGAAAGTTTACAGAGAACCATATTGCCAAAGCTTACATAGCAAAAAGGTACAGTTTTCCAACATTCTGTAGGTGTCAATCGATTTGACATTTGTTGGGTACATACAATATTACTTTTAAACAATATTAATTTTAAACAGTCTTTGTACTTCATTTGGTACGTTCAATATTAATTTTAAACAGTCTTAATTTTAAACAGTCCTCAGGTTGTGACATGTTATTACATATTTGGCCCCAAGGTATGGTCTGTCTCCTTCTCCTAGGACTAATCTCAATTTTGACAGATCATCCAATTCCTTGAAATCTGGGGTTGTTTGGCTTAGCTTGTTGAATAATATGTTTCTTGATGTGTTGAATTTTTCGCATTTTAGGAGGAAATGCATTTCTGTTTCAACCTCGCCAGCCAGACATTGATCGCATATTCTATTCTCTCTAGGCTGCCAGGATTTCTTGTATCTGCCTTTTTCAATTTCCAGTTGGTGGTCGCTTAGTCTGTACCTGGTGAGGGTCTGTCTCTGTTTTGTGTCTCTGATGGTCGTGAGGTAGTCTGCCAGTTTATATTCTCTTTTTAGGGCCCGGTAACATTCTAATCTGCTTTGGCTTTCGGTTATTTTGTTCCAATGTTCCAGGTAGGTTTCTTTGCATTTTTTAATGATTTGGTTCACTCGGATTGGTGTTTGGACGGCTGTGTTGGTCTGGGGCTGGTCAGGGTCCGGCTGAGTACTTAGTTTCCGTAGCAGCTGACTCAGGGGACTCTTTTCTGGGTTTAGCTCTTGGGTCTGAAAGGCTTTGAAATGAAGGGTGTCTGGGGAGCTAGATTTGAGGTGATTTAGGAAGTTTAGTGCTCGTTTTTGGATGTTTATTATCAGTGGGTATCTGCCTAGTTCGGCTCTGCATGCATTTGTTGGCGTTTTTCTTTGGGTGCGAAGGATGCTTCGGCAGAATTCTGCATGTAGGGCTTCTATTGTATGTTTTTCCCATTTAGTGTAGCTTTGGTGATTTAGCGGGCCCCATACTTCACTACCGTACAGTGCAATGGGCAGGATTATGCTGTCAAATATTTTGAGCCAGATTTTGATTGGGATTTGGATGTTGTAGAATTTTCTTTTTATTGCATATAGGGCTCTTCGGGCTTTTTCTTTTAGGGCATTCACTGCTATGCTGAAGCTCCCTGATGCTGTAATAGTTAGACCAAGGTAGGTGTAGCTCATAGTGTGTCCTATAGTGATATCACTGAGGGTAAACTGGTATTTGTTTTCCTGACATCTGGGCCTTTTTTGAAAAATCATGATGTTGGTTTTCTTTAGATTTACTGTTAGAGCCCAATTTTGGCAGTATTTGTCGAGTAGGTCTAGTTGTTGCTGTAATCCCTGTTCTGTGGGAGACAGCAGAACCAGGTCGTCCGCATAGAACAGGGATTTCACTTCTCCATCTAGGAGACGGAGACCTGGTGACTCGCTTTGCTCCAGCATGTCTGCTAATTCATTTATGTATATGTTGAACAGGGTCGGGCTCAAATTGCAGCCCTGCCGGACGCCTCTTCTCTGGGTGAAGAAATCGGTGCGTTTGTCTCCAATTTTGACCCCGCATTTGTTTTTCAGATACATTGATTTAATAAGGTCATAGACTTTGCCCCCTATTCCACATTGAAGAAGTTTATAATAGAGCCCTTCGTGCCATATAGAGTCAAAGGCTTTCTTGAAGTCGATGAAACAGGCGAATATTTTCCCATTTTTTGTTTGGTGTATATGTTTTTCAATGAGGGTGTGAAGGGTATAGATATGGTCGGCGGTGCGGTGTTTTGGAAGAAAGCCTATTTGGTTTTTTCTGAGGATATTATGTTTGTTAAGAAAATCAAGTAATCTACTATTTAGAATACTGCAGAATAACTTCCCTAGACAACTGTTGACACAGATGCCGCGGTAGTTATTTGGGTCTGATTTGTTTCCGCTTTTATATATGGGGGAGATTAGTCCTTGGCACCAGATATCGGGAAAACAGCCTGAACGTAATATGATGTTGAATAATTTGAGTACTCTCTCTCTCTCACACTCCCAATCTCTCTCTCTCTCACACTCCCAATCTCTCTCTCTGACACTCCCAATCTCTCTCTCTCTCACACTCCCAATCTTTCTCTCTGACACTCCCAATCTCTCTCTCTCACACACCCAATCTCTCTCTCTCACACTCCCAATCTCTCTCTCACACACTCCCAATCTCTCTTTCTCTCACACTCCCAATCTCTCTCTCTCTCACAATCCCAAACTCTCTCCCTCTCTCTCACACTCCCAATCTCTCTCTCTCTCACACTCCCAATCTCTCTCTCTGACACTCCCAATCTCTCTCTCTCTCACACTCCCAATCTCTCTCTCTGACACTCCCAATCTCTCTCTCTCTCACACTCCCAATCTCTCTCTCTCGCACTCCCAATCTCCCTCTCTCACACACTCCCAACCTCTCTCTCTCACACACTCCCAATCTCGCTCTCTCACACACTCCCAATCTCTCTCTCTCACACTCCCAAACTCTCTCTCTCACACACTCCCAATCTCTCTCTCTCTCACACTCCCAATCTCTCTCACACTCCCAATCTCTCTCTCTCACACTCCCAGTCCCTCTCTCTCACTCCCAATCTCTCTCTCTCACTCCCAATCTCTCTCTCTCACACTCCCAATCTCTCTCTCTCACACTCCCAATCTCTCTCTCTCACACTCCCAATCTCTCTCTCTCTCACACTCCCAGTCTCTCTCTCTCTCTCACGCTCCCAGTCTCTCTCTCTCACTCCCAGACTCTCTCTCTCTCTCTCTCTCTCACACACACTCCCACTCTCTCTCTCTCTCACTCAATCCCAGTCACTCTCTGTCTCTCTCTCTCTCACTCCCAGTCTCTCTCTCTCTCTCTCTCTCTCTCTCTCACTCCCAGTCTCTCTCTCTCTCTCTCTCACACACTCCCACTCTCTCCCTCTCTCTCTCACACACTCCCAGTCTCTCTCTCTCACACTCCCAGTCTCTCTCTCTCTCTCACTCACACATTCCCACTCTCTCTCTCTCTCACACTCCCACTCTCTCTCTCTCCCTCTCACCACTCTCCCTCTCTCTCTCTGTCACATGCCCAATCTCTCTCTCTCTCACACTCCCAATCTCTCTCTCTCTCTCACTCCCAGTCTCTCTCTCACACTCCCAGTCTCTCTCGCTCACTCCCAGTCTCTCTCTCTCACACTCCCAATTTCTCTCGCTCTCTCACTCCCAATCTCTCTCACTCACACTCCCAATCTCTCTCTGTCTCTCACACTCCCAATCTCTCTCTCTCACACTCCCAATCTCTCTCTCTCACACACTCCCAATCTCTCTCTCTCTCACACTCCCAATCTCTCTCTCTCTCACACTCCCAATCTCTCTCTCTCTCTCACTCCCAGTCTCTCTCTCTCTCACTCCCAATCTCTCTCTCTCTCACACTCCCAATCTCTCTCACACTCCCAATCTCTCTCTCTCACACTCCCCATCTCTCTCACACTCCCAATCTCTCTCTCTCTCACACTCCCAATCTCTCTCTCTCTCACACTCCCAATCTCTCTCACACTCCCAATCTCTCTCTCTCTCACACTCCCAATCTCTCCTTCTCTTACACTCCCAATCTCTCTCACACTCCCAATCTCTCTCACACTCCCAATCTCTCTCACACTCCCAATCTCTCTCTCTCACACTCCCAATCTCTCTCTCTCACACTCCCAATCTCTCTGTCACACTCCCAATCTCTCTCTCTCTCTCTCTCTCTCTCACACACACTCCCACTCTCTCTCTCTCTCTCTCACACACTCCCAGTCTCTCTCTCTCTCTCTCAGACTCCCAGTCTCTCTCTCTCACTCACACTCTCTCTCTCTCTCACTCCCAGTCTCTCTCTCACTCCCAGTCTCTCTCTCTCTCTCTTTGTCACACTCCCACTCTCTCCCTCTCTCTCTCTCACACTCCCAATCTCTCTCTCTGACACTCCCAATCTCTCTCTCTCACACTCCCAATCTCGCTCTCTGACACTCCCAATCTCTCTCTCTCTCACACTCCCAATCTCTCTCTCACACTCCCAATCTCTCTCTCTCTCACGCTCCCAATCTCTCTCTCTCTCACACTCCCAATCTCTCTCTCTCACACTCCCAATCTCTCTCTCTCACACTCCCAATCTCTCTCTCTCACACTCCCAATCTCTCTCTCTCACACTCCCAATCTCTCTCTCTCACACTCCCAATCTCTCTCTCTCTCACACTCCCAGTCTCACTCTCTCTCTCACTCCCAGTCTCTCTCTCTCACACTCCCAATCTCTCTCTCTCTCTCACACTGCCAATCTCTCTCACACTGCCAATCTCTCTCACACTCCCAATCTCTCTCTCTCACACTCCCAATCTCTCTCTCACACTCCCAGTCTCTCTCTCTCTCTCTCTCTCTCTCTCTCTCACACACACACACTCCCAGTCTCTCTCTCACACACTCCCAGCCACTCTCTCTCTCTCTCAGACTCCCAGTCTCTCTCTCTCTCACACACTCTCTCTCTCTCACTCCCAGTCTCTCTCTCTCTCACTCCCAGTCTCTCGCTCACTCCCTGTTCTCTCTCTCTCTCTCACACACACTCCCACTCTCTCCCTCTCTCTCTCACACACTCCGAGTCTCTCTCTCTCTCTCTCACACTCCCAATCTCTCTCTCTGACACTCCCAATCTCTCTCTCTCACACTCCCAATCTCTCTCTCTGACACTCCCAATCTCTCTCTCTCTCACACTCCCAATCTCTCTCTCTCACACACTCCCAATCTCTCTCTCTCTCACACTCCCAATCTCTCTCTCTCTCTCACACTCCCAATCTCTCTCTCTCACACACTCCCAATCTCTCTCTCTCTCACACTCCCAATCTCTCTCTCTCACACTTCCAATCTCTCTGTCTCTCTCTCAAACACTCTCTCTCTCTCTCACTCCCAGTCTCTCTCTCTCGCTCTCACTCCCAGTCTCTCTCACACCCAGTCTCTCTCTCTCTCTCTCTCTCACACTCCCACTCTCTCCCTCTCTCTCTCACACACTCCTAGTCTCTCTCTCTCTCACACCCCCAAACTCTCTCTCTGACACTCCCAATCTCTCTCTCTCTCTCACACTCCCAATCTCTCTCTCTGACACTCCCAATCTCTCTCTCTCTCACACTCCCAATCTCTCTCTCTCTCACACTCCCAATCCCTCTCACTCACACTCCCAATCTCTCTCTCTCTCACAATCCCAATCTCTCTCTCTCTCACACTCCCAATCTCTCTCTCTGACACTCCCAATCTCTCTCTCTCTCTCACACTCCCAATCTCTCTCTCTCTCACACTCCCAATTCCTCTCACTCACACGCGCAATCTCTCTCTCTCTCTCTCAATCCCAGTCTCTCTCTCTCACACTTCCAATCTCTCTCTCTCTCACACTGCCAATCTCTCTCTCTCTCACACTCCCAATCTCTCTCTCTCTCTCTCTCACACTCCCAATCTCTCTCTCTCTCACACTCCCAATCTCTCTCTCTGACACTCCCAATCTCTCTCTCTCTCACACTCCCAATCTTTCTCTCTGACACTCCCAATCTCTCTCTCTCACACTCCCAATCTCTCTCTCTCACACTCCCAATCTCTCTCTCACACACTCCCAATCTCTCTTTCTCTCACACTCCCAATCTCTCTCTCTCTCACAATCCCAAACTCTCTCCCTCTCTCTCACACTCCCAATCTCTCTCTCTCTCACACTCCCAATCTCTCTCTCTGACACTCCCAATCTCTCTCTCTCTCACACTCCCAATCTCTCTCTCTGACACTCCCAATCTCTCTCTCTCTCACACTCCCAATCTCTCTCTCTCACACTCCCAATCTCCCTCTCTCACACACTCCCAACCTCTCTCTCTCTCACACTCCCAATCTCTCTCTCTGACACTCCCAATCTCTCTCTCTCTCTCACACTCCCAATCTCTCTCTCTCTCACATTCCCAATTCCTCTCACTCACACTCGCAATCTCTCTCTCTCTCTCACACTCCCAATCTCTCTCTCTCACACTCCCAATCTCTCTCTCACACATTCCCAATCTCTCCCTCTCACACACTCCCAATCTCTCTCTCTCTCTCAATCCCAGTCTCTCTCTCTCACACTCCCAATCTCTCTCTCTCTCACACTGCCAATCTCAGTTCAAATGCTTTATTGGCATGAAAGTTTACAGAGAACCATATTGCCAAAGCTTACATTGCAAAAAGGTACAGTTTTCCAACATTCTGTAGGTGTCAATCGATTTGACATTTGTTGGGTATATACAATATTACTTTTAAACAATATTAATTTTAAACAGTCTTTCTACTTCATTTGGTACGTTCAATATTAATTTTAAACAGTCTTACTTTTAAACAGTCCTCAGGTTGTGACATGTTGTTACATATTTAGCCCCAAGGTATGGTCTGTCTCCTTCTCCTAGGACTAATCTCAATTTTGACAGATCATCCAATTCCTTGAAATCTGGGGTTGTTTGGCTTAGCTTGTTGAATAATATGTTTCCTGATGTGTTGAATTTTTCGCATTTTAGGAGGAAATGCATTTCTGTTTCAACCTCGCCAGCCAGACATTGATCGCATATTCTAATCTCTCTCTCTCACACTCCCAATCTCTCTCTCTCTCTCTCTCACACTCCCAATCTCTCTCTCTCTCACACTCCCAATCTCTCTCTCTGACACTCCCAATCTCTCTCTCTCTCACACTCCCAATCTTTCTCTCTGACACTCCCAATCTCTCTCTCTCACACACCCAATCTCTCTCTCTCACACTCCCAATCTCTCTCTCACACACTCCCAATCTCTCTTTCTCTCACACTCCCAATCTCTCTCTCTCTCACAATCCCAAACTCTCTCCCGCTCTCTCACACTCCCAATCTCTCTCTCTCTCACACTCCCAATCTCTCTCTCTGACACTCCCAATCTCTCTCTCTCTCACACTCCCAATCTCTCTCTCTGACACTCCCAATCTCTCTCTCTCTCACACTCCCAATCTTTCTCTCTGACACTCCCAATCTCTCTCTCTCACACTCCCAATCTCTCTCTCTCACACTCCCAATCTCTCTCTCACACACTCCCAATCTCTCTTTCTCTCACACTCCCAATCTCTCTCTCTCTCACAATCCCAAACTCTCTCCCTCTCTCTCACACTCCCAATCTCTCTCTCTCTCACACTCCCAATCTCTCTCTCTGACACTCCCAATCTCTCTCTCTCTCACACTCCCAATCTCTCTCTCTGACACTCCCAATCTCTCTCTCTCTCACACTCCCAATCTCTCTCTCTCACACTCCCAATCTCCCTCTCTCACACACTCCCAACCTCTCTCTCTCTCACACTCCCAATCTCTCTCTCTGACACTCCCAATCTCTCTCTCTCTCTCACACTCCCAATCTCTCTCTCTCTCACACTCCCAATTCCTCTCACTCACACTCGCAATCTCTCTCTCTCTCTCACACTCCCAATCTCTCTCTCTCACACTCCCAATCTCTCTCTCACACATTCCCAATCTCTCTCTCTCACACACTCCCAATCTCTCTCTCTCTCTCAATCCCAGTCTCTCTCTCTCACACTCCCAATCTCTCTCTCTCTCACACTGCCAATCTCTCTCTCTCTCACACTCCCAATCTCTCTCTCTCTCTCTCTCACACTCCCAATCTCTCTCTCTCTCACACTCCCAATCTCTCTCTCTGACACTCCCAATCTCTCTCTCTCTCACACTCCCAATCTTTCTCTCTGACACTCCCAATCTCTCTCTCTCACACACCCAATCTCTCTCTCTCACACTCCCAATCTCTCTCTCACACACTCCCAATCTCTCTTTCTCTCACACTCCCAATCTCTCTCTCTCTCACAATCCCAAACTCTCTCCCTCTCTCTCACACTCCCAATCTCTCTCTCTCTCACACTCCCAATCTCTCTCTCTGACACTCCCAATCTCTCTCTCTCTCACACTCCCAATCTCTCTCTCTGACACTCCCAATCTCTCTCTCTCTCACACTCCCAATCTCTCTCTCTCGCACTCCCAATCTCCCTCTCTCACACACTCCCAACCTCTCTCTCTCACACACTCCCAATCTCGCTCTCTCAAACACTCCCAATCTCTCTCTCTCACACTCCCAAACTCTCTCTCTCACACACTCCCAATCTCTCTCTCTCTCACACTCCCAATCTCTCTCACACTCCCAATCTCTCTCTCTCACACTCCCAGTCCCTCTCTCTCACTCCCAATCTCTCTCTCTCACTCCCAATCTCTCTCTCTCACACTCCCAATCTCTCTCTCTCACACTCCCAATCTCTCTCTCTCTCACACTCCCAGTCTCTCTCTCTCTCTCACGCTCCCAGTCTCTCTCTCTCACTCCCAGACTCTCTCTCTCTCTCTCTCTCTCACACACACTCCCACTCTCTCTCTCTCTCACTCAATCCCAGTCACTCTCTGTCTCTCTCTCTCTCACTCCCAGTCTCTCTCTCTCTCTCTCTCTCTCTCTCTCACTCCCAGTCTCTCTCTCTCTCTCTCTCACACACTCCCACTCTCTCCCTCTCTCTCTCACACACTCCCAGTCTCTCTCTCTCACACTCCCAGTCTCTCTCTCTCTCTCACTCACACATTCCCACTCTCTCTCTCTCTCACACTCCCACTCTCTCTCTCTCCCTCTCACCACTCTCCCTCTCTCTCTCTGTCACATGCCCAATCTCTCTCTCTCTCACACTCCCAATCTCTCTCTCTCTCTCACTCCCAGTCCAATTCCAATTCCAATTCCAATTAAAATGCTTTATTGGCATGAAAGTTTACAGAGAACCATATTGCCAAAGCTTACATAGCAAAAAGGTACAGTTTTCCAACATTCTGTAGGTGTCAATCGATTTGACATTTGTTGGGTACATACAATATTACTTTTAAACAATATTAATTTTAAACAGTCTTTGTACTTCATTTGGTACGTTCAATATTAATTTTAAACAGTCTTAATTTTAAACAGTCCTCAGGTTGTGACATGTTGTTACATATTTGGCCCCAAGGTATGGTCTGTCTCCTTCTCCTAGGACTAATCTCAATTTTGACAGATCATCCAATTCCTTGAAATCTGGGGTTGTTTGGCTTAGCTTGTTGAATAATATGTTTCTTGATGTGTTGAATTTTTCGCATTTTAGGAGGAAATGCATTTCTGTTTCAACCTCGCCAGCCAGACATTGATCGCATATTCTATTCTCTCTAGGCTGCCAGGATTTCTTGTATCTGCCTTTTTCAATTTCCAGTTGGTGGTCGCTTAGTCTGTACCTGGTGAGGGTCTGTCTCTGTTTTGTGTCTCTGATGGTCGTGAGGTAGTCTGCCAGTTTATATTCTCTTTTTAGGGCCCGGTAACATTCTAATCTGCTTTGGCTTTCGGTTATTTTGTTCCAATGTTCCAGGTAGGTTTCTTTGCATTTTTTAATGATTTGGTTCACTCGGATTGGTGTTTGGGCGGCTGTGTTGGTCTGGGGCTGGTCAGGGTCCGGCTGAGTACTTAGTTTCCGTAGCAGCTGACTCAGGGGACTCTTTTCTGGGTTTAGCTCTTGGGTCTGAAAGGCTTTGAAATGAAGGGTGTCTGGGGAGCTAGATTTGAGGTGATTTAGGAAGTTTAGTGCTCGTTTTTGGATGTTTATTATCAGTGGGTATCTGCCTAGTTCGGCTCTGCATGCATTTGTTGGCGTTTTCCTTTGGGTGCGAAGGATGCTTCGGCAGAATTCTGCATGTAGGGCTTCTATTGTATGTTTTTCCCATTTAGTGTAGCTTTGGTGATTTAGCGGGCCCCATACTTCACTACCGTACAGTGCAATGGGCAGGATTATGCTGTCAAATATTTTGAGCCAGATTTTGATTGGGATTTGGATGTTGTAGAATTTTCTTTTTATTGCATATAGGGCTCTTCGGGCTTTTTCTTTTAGTGCATTCACTGCTATGCTGAAGCTCCCTGATGCTGTAATAGTTAGACCAAGGTAGGTGTAGCTCATAGTGTGTCCTATAGTGATATCACTGAGGGTAAACTGGTATTTGTTTTCCTGACATCTGGGCCTTTTTTGAAAAATCATGATGTTGGTTTTCTTTAGATTTACTGTTAGAGCCCAATTTTGGCAGTATTTGTCGAGTAGGTCTAGTTGTTGCTGTAATCCCTGTTCTGTGGGAGACAGCAGAACCAGGTCGTCCGCATAGAACAGGGATTTCACTTCTCCATCTAGGAGACGGAGACCTGGTGACTCGCTTTGCTCCAGCATGTCTGCTAATTCATTTATGTATATGTTGAACAGGGTCGGGCTCAAATTGCAGCCCTGCCGGACGCCTCTTCTCTGGGTGAAGAAATCGGTGCGTTTGTCTCCAATTTTGACCCCGCATTTGTTTTTCAGATACATTGATTTAATAAGGTCATAGACTTTGCCCCCTATTCCACATTGAAGAAGTTTATAATAGAGCCCTTGTCTCTCTCTCACACTCCCAGTCTCTCTCGCTCACTCCCAGTCTCTCTCTCTCACACTCCCAATTTCTCTCGCTCTCTCACTCCCAATCTCTCTCACTCACACTCCCAATCTCTCTCTGTCTCTCACACTCCCAATCTCTCTCTCTCACACTCCCAATCTCTCTCTCTCACACACTCCCAATCTCTCTCTCTCTCACACTCCCAATCTCTCTCTCTCTCACACTCCCAATCTCTCTCTCTCTCTCACTCCCAGTCTCTCTCTCTCTCACTCCCAATCTCTCTCTCTCTCACACTCCCAATCTCTCTCACACTCCCAATCTCTCTCTCTCACACTCCCCATCTCTCTCACACTCCCAATCTCTCTCTCTCTCACACTCCCAATCTCTCTCTCTCTCACACTCCCAATCTCTCTCACACTCCCAATCTCTCTCTCTCTCACACTCCCAATCTCTCCTTCTCTTACACTCCCAATCTCTCTCACACTCCCAATCTCTCTCACACTCCCAATCTCTCTCACACTCCCAATCTCTCTCTCTCACACTCCCAATCTCTCTCTCTCACACTCCCAATCTCTCTGTCACACTCCCAATCTCTCTCTCTCTCTCTCTCTCTCTCTCTCACACACACTCCCACTCTCTCTCTCTCTCTCTCACACACTCCCAGTCTCTCTCTCTCTCAGACTCCCAGTCTCTCTCTCTCACACACACTCTCTCTCTCTCTCACTCCCAGTCTCTCTCTCACTCCCAGTCTCTCTCTCTCTCTCTTTGTCACACTCCCACTCTCTCCCTCTCTCTCTCTCACACTCCCAATCTCTCTCTCTGACACTCCCAATCTCTCTCTCTCACACTCCCAATCTCGCTCTCTGACACTCCCAATCTCTCTCTCTCTCACACTCCCAATCTCTCTCTCACACTCCCAATCTCTCTCTCTCTCACGCTCCCAATCTCTCTCTCTCTCACACTCCCAATCTCTCTCTCTCACACTCCCAATCTCTCTCTCTCACACTCCCAATCTCTCTCTCTCACACTCCCAATCTCTCTCTCTCACACTCCCAATCTCTCTCTCTCACACTCCCAATCTCTCTCTCTCTCACACTCCCAGTCTCACTCTCTCTCTCACTCCCAGTCTCTCTCTCTCACACTCCCAATCTCTCTCTCTCTCTCACACTGCCAATCTCTCTCACACTGCCAATCTCTCTCACACTCCGAATCTCTCTCTCTCACACTCCCAATCTCTCTCTCACACTCCCAGTCTCTCTCTCTCTCTCTCTCTCTCTCTCTCTCACACACACACACTCCCAGTCTCTCTCTCACACACTCCCAGCCACTCTCTCTCTCTCTCAGACTCCCAGTCTCTCTCTCTCTCACACACTCTCTCTCTCTCACTCCCAGTCTCTCTCTCTCTCACTCCCAGTCTCTCGCTCACTCCCTGTTCTCTCTCTCTCTCTCACACACACTCCCACTCTCTCCCTCTCTCTCTCACACACTCCGAGTCTCTCTCTCTCTCTCTCTCTCACACTCCCAATCTCTCTCTCTGACACTCCCAATCTCTCTCTCTCACACTCCCAATCTCTCTCTCTGACACTCCCAATCTCTCTCTCTCTCACACTCCCAATCTCTCTCTCTCACACACTCCCAATCTCTCTCTCTCTCACACTCCCAATCTCTCTCTCTCTCACACTCCCAATCTCTCTCTCTCACACACTCCCAATCTCTCTCTCTCTCACACTCCCAATCTCTCTCTCTCACACTTCCAATCTCTCTCTCTCTCTCACTCCCAATCTCTCTCACACACTCCCAGTCTCTCTCTCTCACACTCCCAATCACTCTCTCTCTCTCACTCCCAATCTCTAACACACTCCAAATCTCTCTCACACTCCCAATCTCTCTCTCTCACACTCCCAATCTCTCTCTCTCTCACACTCCCAATCTCTCTCTCTCACACTCCCAATCTCTCTCACACTCCCAATCTGTCTCTTTCTGACACTCCCAATCTCTCTCTCTCACACACACACACTCCCACTCTCTCTCTCTCTCACACACTCCAAGTCTCTCTCTCTCACTCCCAGTCTCTCTCTCACACTCTCTCTCTCTCTCACACTCCCACTCTCTCCCTCTATCTCTCACACACTCCTAGTCTCTCTCTCTCTCTCACACTCCCAATCTCTCTCTCTGAAACTCCCAATCTTTCTCTCTCTGTCACACTCCCAATCTCTCTCACACTCCCAATCTCTCTCACGCTCCCAATCACTCTCTCTCACACTCCCAATCCCTCTCACTCACAATCCCAATCTCTCTCTCTCACACTCCCAATCTCTCTCTCTCTCACACTCCCAATCTCTCTCTCTCTCACACTCCCAATCTCTCTCACTCACACTCCCAATCTCTCTCTCTCTCACACTCCCAATCTCTCTCTCTCTCACACTCCCAATCTCTCTCACTCACACTCCCAATCTCTCTCTCTCACACACTCCCAATCTCTCTCTCTCTCACACTCAATTCACAATTCACAATTCAAATCGCTTTATTGGCATGATAAGTTACATCTTATGTTGCCAAAGCATCAAAATACATTTATGGTTTCGCACATAAACGCAGTTCTATTCATACAGTGTATAAACAGGTATATCCCTGAGTGTATAAATATACATTCGCATTGTTTATATATATTTTTTTATTAGTTTACATATATATTTTTTTATTAGTTTACTGGTTGTCCCTCTGTTCATGGCAAGCTGTAACACAGTGTGCCGCCAGTGTTATACAGCTTCTCTCCTCTCCCAGTAGGAATGGGAGTTTTTGGTTGTCATTCAGATTTCTGAAATCAGGGCATATTTGTGAGAATTTTTGGTAGAAATTCTCCCTGATGCCCTGATATTTTCCACAAGCTGTGAGGAAGTGCCTCTCTGTCTCCACCACTCCCTGACTGCAGTGAGAGCATATCCTGTCCTCTCTTGGCAGCCTGGTCTGCCTGTGTCTGCCTTTTTCGATCGCTAGGCTATGTTCGCTAAGTCTGTACCTTGTCAAGGTTCTTCTCAGTTTGTTATCCTTTACCATGGTCAGGTAATCAGCTATGTTGTATTGTCTGTTTAGGGCCAAGTAGCAATTGAGTTTGCTTTGGGTTTTTGTTGTTTCTGCCCAATATGTCAGATATTTTTCCTTTTGCTTAGCGACGATTGTGTTGGGTCGAATTCTTTGTGTTACCCTGTCACTGTCCTGGGGCTGGTTGTTGTTAGTATTGTTAGTAGTTACTTCACTGAGTCCCAGGACTAGTTGACTGAGGGTATTCTTCTTTATGGTCAGCTCTTGGCATTTCAGGGCGTCGTAGTGATAGCATTGGGGATTGCTCATTTGTAGGTGATTCCAAAATTTGGTGGCTCTTTTTTGGATAGTGATTATTAATGGATATTGGCCTAGTTCCGCCCTGCATGCATTGTTTACTGTTTTCCTTTGAGTCCGGAGGATACTTTTACAGAATTCTGCATGTAGGATCTCAATTGGGTGTTTGTCCCATTTTGCAAATTCTTGTTGAGTTAGCGGTCCCCATACCTCACTGCCATAGAGTGCAATTGGTTCAATTACTGATTTGAAAATTTTGAGCCAAATGCTAATTGGGATTTCTATTTGGATTGATTTTTTGATGGCATAGAAAGCCCTTCTTGCTTTCTCTTTCAGTTCATTCACAGCCAGTTTGAAGTTTCCCGTAGAACTGATTTTTAAGCCCAAGTATGTGTAGTTAGTGGTTTGTTCAATTTTGGTTGTTCCTACTGTGAAATTTATTTTGGGTCCCTGATGTTTGGATCTTTGCTGGAACACAAGGACTTTGGTTTTTTGGGGATTTATTGTCAGGGCCCAAGTCTGGCAGTACGACTCCAGCAGGTCCAGGTTTTGCTGTAGTCCCTCTTTAGTAGGTGACAGCAGAACCAGGTCGTCTGCATAGAGGAGGAATTTAACCTTGGATTCATATAGGATGAGGCCGGGTGCTGTAGATTGTTCAAGTAGTTTTGCCAATCCATTTATGTAAATATTAAAGAGTGTCGGTGAGATGGGTGAGCCCTGCGTCACCCCCCGCCCCTGTGGGAAGTATTTTGTTTGTTTGTCTCCAATTTTAACTGCACATTTGTTGTTTGTATACATTGATTTAATTACATCATATGTTTTCCCTCCTACCCCACTTTCGATAAGTTTCAGGAATAAACCGTCATGCCAGATGGAGTCGAAAGCCTTCTGGAAATCTACAAAGCATGCGTAGATTTTGCTTTTGTTATGGTGAACGTGTTTGTCAATTAGGGTCTGTAGGGTGAAGATATGATCGGATGTTCTATAGTTTGGCAGGAATCCAATTTGGCTTTTACTCAAGACATTGTGCTCCTCAAGGAAGTTTATAAGTCTTTTGTTTATGATGCTACAGAATACCTTCCCCAGGTTACTGTTTACACAGATGCCTCGATAGTTGTTTGGGTCGATTTTGTCCCCACTTTTGTATATGGGCGTTATGAGTCCTTTGTTCCAGATATCAGGGAAATAACCGACACTCAGAACCAAGTTGAAGAGTTTTAGGATAGCCAGTTTCATTTTGTTGTCTGTGTGTTTAATCATCTCGTTTAGTATGCCGTCTGTCCCGCAGGCTTTTCCTGGTCGCAGGTCCTTGAGTTTTTCAAGAAGTTCTTTTTCTGTTATTATGGCGTCCAGCGGGTTTTGGTTATCTTTTATGGCCATTTCTAGCTTTTCCAGTTTTTTGCATATTTGGTGTTGCTCTGGTCTTAGTGTGTTTTTCTGGTATAATTTTTCAAAGTGGTTTACCCATGTGTCCCCATTTTGAATGGCCAAATCGTCGTGTTGTTTTTTGTGTAGTGTTTTCAAGTTTTCCCAGAAACAATTGGAATCAATGGATTCCTCCATGGAGCTGAGTGTATTCTTAATATATTGCTCTTTTTTGGTTCTGAGTGTGTTTCTGTATTGTGTTAGTGTCTGACAATAAGTAAGGCGTAGTTCCTCGTTTTCTGGATGTCTGTGTTTTTGGTTTGATATTTTTCTAAGTTTTTTCCTCATGTTATGGCAATCTCGGTCAAACCATTTTTCATAGTTTTTTGTTTTGGGTTTGTTCTTGCGAGCTTTCAAGTTTGCATTTGTTGCCAAATTATCAAAAATATTGTTTAGTTTACTAACTGCCCGGTTTACGCCTTCTTTATTGTGAGTGTATATGTTACCCAGAAAGGTGTCTAAGAGAGCTTGAGTTGATGCATTGCTAATTGTTTTCTGGTATTTTTCCGTGTCGTTTTTGGCCCATCTGTACGATTGTTTGGTGTTGTACAGTTTACTGGGTTGTGTTTCTATGTTGTTTGTTTCTGTCTTTTTGAGAAACATAGTAATTTGACTGTGATCTGACAGTGTTGTTTGTGGTTTGACTGTGAATGCTCTGAAAGAGGATGGGTCTAAGTCTGTAATCATATAGTCTACTGTGCTGCAGCCAAGAGGTGAGCAATAGGTCGATCTTCCTAGGAGGTCTCCTATGAACCTACCATTGACAATGTACAGACCCAGGTTTCGACAGAGCTGTAGTAGCTGTTTTCCGTTGGTATTTGACTGCTTGTCGCAGTTATGCCTGTATGGAAGGGAAGGGATGTCAAAGTGGTTATTCCCGAAAACGTAATTGTTTCCCTGATTATTGGTGAAGTCTGGTTCTTCGCCCGTTCTTGAATTGAGGTCCCCACAGATCAACACGTTCCCCTGGGCCTGGTATTGGATAATTTCCCCCTCCATGTTGGAGAAGGTGTCCTCTTTAAAGTACGGGGAATCGATTGGAGGGATATAAAGTGCGCAAATGTAAACATCTTGGGTGTTTGAGATAATCTCCCTCTCAAGTTTGAGCCACATATGGTTTTCGCCCTTTTTTATAAATTTGATGTAATTCTTAAGTTCTGTTTTAAACCAGATCAGTATGCCTCCGGAGTCTCTGCCTTGGGTTACACTTGGTAATCTATTGGAGGGGACCACCAGCTCAGTGTACCCTTGGGGACAGCCAGTGTGTCCTTTTCCTTTATACCAAGTTTCCTGTAAAATGATAATATCTAGGTCTTTAGTTTCACCTATGAACTCTGGGGTCCTACTTTTCACTTCTCGCAGTGAAGAGCGTAGACCTTGGATATTCCAGGTCGAAATATATAAGGATTTCATGTTAAGTTTGATCTTTTACTATGATAGGTTAAAGAGTGGTACGTGTTTGTCGTGTCTAAGTGTGGGAAAAAAAAGATCACATCAGTTGTCCACAAAAGTTAATACAATTTGGTTACAGTTCTTTCTATTAATTAGTCCTTGATCCATAAGGCGGAAGTAGATGCTGCTGCACATCTGCTTATTGTCTCTTAATGGATTGTTTCTGTCTGAGGTATTGTGTACGTCCTGTGCATCTCTCCCTCTGTCTGGCTGGGAGCAGTCCTATTCCCCTGTGGGACAGGAGTGGTGCAGGTCTGATATTGTTGTTTTGCATGGGGATCCTCTCTGGTCTCGGTTGGTGTGTTGGTGGTCCTTGTAGTGTTCCTGATATGTACCCCCGCTGATCTCTGGTGGTCGGGGGGGGGTCCTCTTGGAGTCTGGGTATGGACCCGGTTAAAAGCGACGTCCTTCAGGGCTTTAGCAAAGATCGATATTCTTTGCCTTTGGATGTGGACGTGGTCGTAAAGACATTCCTCATCGAGGGTGGGGTGTTGGGCCAGGTGTACGTTGTGGTTTGATTCGCAGTCTCTTGCTATGCTGGCATTTATCTCATGAATTGTGTTGTTGTTGAAGTCTGTTCTCGGCAATATTGTGGAAACAGTGATTCTAGTGTTTGGAAATGTACTGCTTGCTTTCCTAATCATTGCTCTGAGCGATGTTGCTACTTCTTTCTGTTGGGTCTTTAGGTCATTTGTGCCCGTGTGTATTATTATGTGTTGGGGGGAGCCTAATCTGGCTTTGGTCAGCCATCCCATGGCTCTGTTTGTTGTTGGGCACCAGATCTTTTCTACTTTACTTCTAGGGAATAGCTTTTTCTCCCATAGAAATTTCCCATTTGAGTCTATGAGTATTACGACGTCAGCCTTGTTTGTGTTTACTGTCTGGTGGCTTTCGCTTGGACTCATAGTGTGTGTGCTGGGCTGGGGTGTCTGGTGTGTGCGTACCTCTTGTGAGCGGCCCGCTTGTGGTTCCACGGTGGTGGGGGAAGATTGCGAATCAGTATGCTGGTCGGTCTGTGTGGCACCCCTTGTATTGTGTGTCTGTTGCTTTTGTTCCGTGTGGGAGTGCAGCCGTTCCGTCCGGCTCTGTCTTGTCTTTATCTCTAGCCTCTGGTTGCTGGTCTAATGGTGTTTTCTCTCCTCTATGGCTCTCTTCTTTTTCCTGCAGCTCTTTCACCTGATTCCTAAGTAGATTCACCTGGTTCTCAAGTAGCTTCAGCTCTCTCTTGTGTCTCTCCCTCTCCTGATTTTGATCGTCATTCATTTTGAGGAAGTCCTCTCTAAGTTTAACCATCTCTATCTCTAATTGATTAAATTTATCTTTTGGTTGTATCTGGCTGTGTGATCCCGGGGTATGTGTCTGGTCGGCCCTGGAAGGCTCACTCACTTCCTGGCTAGGCTGGTCGGCCCTGGAGGGCTCACTCACTTCCTGGCTATGCTGCTCTTCTCTTGGTGAGCTGGGAATGGTAGGGGGACTATGTGTGGCTTCCTCCCTGGTAGTTATGCTGGGGTTTGTCAGTTGTATCGTGTGGCTGTGGTTCCCCGGGGTTAGTGTCTGGTTTGAACTGTGTGGCTCGTTCACCTCCTGACCAGGCAGATTTTCTCCTGGTAAGTTGTCAATGCTGGGGGGAGTGCGGGCCACTCTGGGGCTGTTCCTTCCCCCCTTAGTTAATTTTTTCAGTGTCCTGAAGGCCGTTGCAAATTTGTCGAGGTTGCCTTGCACTAATATTGTTCCGGTATTGTACGCGTTGACCGTCGTAGTTGAACTGTCTCCTGGTGTGTTAATTTTCATTATGGACCCATTTGCGGTATTTTCTAGCTTAACATTGGTATAGTGTGATTTTATTGCTGTGATCCAAGCCACTGGCTGATCTGAGTAGAAAATGAGGTTACTTTTTGTCCCATTGTTGTAACAGTCAGCAAAAAGTGTTTCTGGTTTTTCTCTCATCTGCTCATGCTTGATCGCTGTGGATCTTCTGATTCGCTCATTTTTGGTAAAGTATTGTTGATCTTAGAATAAGCTTTTCTGGGGCCCCGGGTTTGGTGTTTCCCTCTCCCTGTTCGCGAACTTTCCCGGTCCCCCTCTCCGACCCCGTGGTCCCTGGGCCTCGGCTTCTGGGTTCACCCTTCTCAGGTCTGGGTCTGTGAGCCGCTGTTTCCCGGTGCCTTCGGGCTGTTCCCCTCCCCCTCAGAGGTCTCTGTGCCTCTGTCTCGGCCTGGCTCCTCGGGCCTTTCCCTGGCTTCAGTCTCCCTCCCTGGGCCCTGTACTCACAGTCTTGGTTTGCTTCTGGAAGCCTTCTGGTTGCTCCCCTTCTTCTCAGAGGTCTCTGGGCCTGGCTCCTCGGGCCTTTCCCGGGCTTTCTAGCCCAGCCGCCGCTCGGGCTGTGCCTCGTTCGCCGTTCGGGTGCTGGACTGCGGTCGTCGCTCGGGTGCTGGACTGCGGCTGTCGCTCGGGTGCTGGACTGCGGTCGTCGCTCAGGTGCTGGAGTGCAGCCGCCGATCGGGCCGTGTCTCGTTCGCCGCTCGGGCTCCCCGAGTCACCTCGTTCCGGCTGCCGCTGCGTCTCCGTGCGGCCTCCCCGATTTCCTCGTTTCCCGAAGCGGCCTCCCCGAGTCTCCTCGCTCCGGCTGCCGCTGCGTCTCCGTGCGGCCTTCGCGCCTCGGTTCCCGATGCGGCCGAGTCACCTCGCTTCTGCTGCTGCTGTGGCCCCGTGCGGCCGCTGTTCTTTGGTTTGTATATTTTTTTTTTCCCTTATTTCTTTTTTTTTCATAATTTCCTCTGGTGGTCTCTGTGGTGGTCTTTTCCTTCCTTACTTAATCTAGACTAAACTAAACTTAAACTTAACTAAACAAACTAAACTAACTTAACGAGAACTAAATTTAACTTTAAAACCTTTTTAAACTTGAAATGAACCTTTTTTTTCCCCACTTTAAACACTAAAAACACTAAAAATTCAGCAGCCCATCTTCAGCGTGTGTATTCACTTTGCCTGGCTCTCTCTCTCCCAATCTCTCTCTCTCTCACACTCCCAATCTCTCTCTCTCACACACTCCCAATCTCTCTCTCTCTCACACTCCCAATCTCTCTCTCTCACACTCCCAATCTCTCTCTCTCTCTCACTCCCAATCTCTCTCACACACTCCCAGTCTCTCTCTCTCACACTCCCAATCACTCTCTCTCTCTCACTCCCAATCTCTAACACACTCCAAATCTCTCTCACACTCCCAATCTCTCTCTCTCACACTCCCAATCTCTCTCTCTCTCACACTCCCAATCTCTCTCTCTCACACTCCCAATCTCTCTCACACTCCCAATCTCTCTCTCTCACACTCCCAGTCTCTCTCTCTCTCTCTCTCCCTCTCTCACACACACACACTCCCACTCTCTCTCTCTCTCACACACTCCAAGTCTCTCTCTCTCACTCCCAGTCTCTCTCTCACACTCTCTCTCTCTCTCACACTCCCACTCTCTCCCTCTATCTCTCACACACTCCTAGTCCAATTCCAATTCCAATTCAAATGCTTTATTGGCATGAAAGTTTACAGAGAACCATATTGCCAAAGCTTACATAGCAAAAAGGTACAGTTTTCCAACATTCTGTAGGTGTCAATCGATTTGACATTTGTTGGGTACATACAATATTACTTTTAAACAATATTAATTTTAAACAGTCTTTCTACTTCATTTGGTACGTTCAATATTAATTTTAAACAGTCTTAATTTTAAACAGTCCTCAGGTTGTGACATGTTGTTACATATTTGGCCCCAAGGTATGGTCTGTCTCCTTCTCCTAGGACTAATCTCAATTTTGACAGGTCATCCAATTCCTTGAAATCTGGGGTTGTTTGGCTTAGCTTGTTGAATAATATGTTTCTTGATGTGTTGAATTTTTCGCATTTTAGGAGGAAATGCATCTCTGTTTCAACCACGCCGGCCAGACATTGATCGCATATTCTATTCTCTCTAGGCTGCCAGGATTTCTTGTATCTGCCTTTTTCAATTTCCAGTTGGTGGTCGCTTAGTCTGTACCTGGTGAGGGTCTGTCTCTGTTTTGTGTCTCTGATGGTCGTGAGGTAGTCTGCCAGTTTATATTCTCTTTTTAGGGCCCGGTAACATTCTAATCTGCTTTGGCTTTCGGTTATTTTGTTCCAATGTTCCAGGTAGGTTTCTTTGCATTTTTTAATGATTTGGTTCACTCGGATTGGTGTTTGGACGGCTGTGCTGGTCTGGGGCTGGTCAGGGTCCGGCTGAGTACTTAGTTTCAGTAGCAGCTGACTCAGGGGACTCTTTTCTGGGTTTAGCTCTTGGGTCTGAAAGGCTTTGAAATGAAGGGTGTCTGGGGAGCTAGATTTGAGGTGATTTAGGAAGTTTAGTGCTCGTTTTTGGATGTTTATTATCAGTGGGTATCTGCCTAGTTCGGCTCTGCATGCATTTGTTGGCGTTTTTCTTTGGGTGCGAAGGATGCTTCGGCAGAATTCTGCATGTAGGGCTTCTATTGTGTGTTTTTCCCATTTAGTGTAGCTTTGGTGATTTAGCGGGCCCCATACTTCACTACCGTACAGTGCAATGGGCAGGATTATGCTGTCAAATATTTTGAGCCAGATTTTGATTGGGATTTGGATGTTGTAGAATTTTCTTTTTATTGCATATAGGGCTCTTCGGGCTTTTTCTTTTAGTGCATTCACTGCTATGCTGAAGCTCCCTGATGCTGTAATAGTTAGACCAAGGTAGGTGTAGCTCATAGTGTGTCCTATAGTGGTATCACTGAGGGTAAACTGGTATTTGTTTTCCTGACATCTGGGCCTTTTTTGAAAAATCATGATGTTGGTTTTCTTTAGATTTACTGTTAGAGCCCAATTTTGGCAGTATTTGTCGAGTAGGTCTAGTTGTTGCTGTAATCCCAGTTCTGTGGGAGACAGCAGAACCAGGTCGTCTGCTCTCTCTCTCACACTCCCAATCTCTCTCTCTGAAACTCCCAATCTTTCTCTCTCTGTCACACTCCCAATCTCTCTCACACTCCCAATCTCTCTCACGCTCCCAATCGCTCGCTCTCACACTCCCAATCCCTCTCACTCACACTCCCAATCTCTCTCTCTCTCTCACACTCCCAATCTCTCTCTCTCTCACACTCCCAATCTCTCTCTCTCACACTCCCAATCTCTCTCTCTCACACTCCCAATCTCTCTCTCTCACACACTCCCAATTTCTCTCTCTCTCTCACTCCCAGTCTCTCTCTCTCACACTCCCAATCTCTCTCTCTCTCACACTCCAAATCTCTCTCTCACACTCCCAATCTCTCTCTCTCTCTCATACTCCCAATCTCTCTCTCTCTCACACTCCCAATCTCTCTCTCTGACACTCCAAATCTCTCTCTCTCTCACACTCCCAATCCCTCTCTCTCTCACACTTCCAATCTCTCTCACACTCCCAACCTCTCTCTCTCACACTCCCAATCTCTCTCTCACACTCCCAATCTCTCTTTCTCTCACACTCCCAATCTCTCTCTCACTCCTAGTCTCTCTCTCTCTCTCACTCCCAGTCTCTCTCACACCCAGTCTCTCTCTGTCTCTCTCTCTCTCTCACACTCCCACTCTCTCCCTCTCTCTCTCACACACTCCTAGTCTCTCTCTCTCTCTCACACCCCCAATCTCTCTCTCTGACACTCCCAATCTCTCTCTCTCTCACACTCCCAATCTCTCTCTCTGACACTCCCAATCTCTCTCTCTCTCTCACACTCCCAATCTCTCTCTCTCTCACACTCCCAATCCCTCTCACTCACACTCCCAATCTCTCTCTCTCTCTCACACTCCCAATCTCTCTCTCTCACACTCCCAATCTCTCTCTCTGACACTCCCAATCTCTCTCTCTCTCTCACACTCCCAATCTCGCTCTCTCTCACACTCCCAATCCCTCTCACTCACACTCGCAATCTCTCTCTCTCACACTCCCAATCTCTCTCTCACACATTCCCAATCTCTCTCTCTCACACACTCCCAATCAGTTCAGTTCAGTTCAGTTCAGTTCAAATGCTTTATTGGCATGAAAGTTTACAGAGAACCATATTGCCAAAGCTTACATAGCAAAAAGGTACAGTTTTCCAACATTCTGTAGGTGTCAATCGATTTGAGATTTGTTGGGTATATACAATATTACTTTTAAACAATATTAATCTCTCAATCCCAGTCTCTCTCTCTCACACTCCCAATCTCTCTCTCTCTCACACTGCCAATCTCTCTCTCTCTCACACTCCCAATCTCTCTCTCTCCAATTCCAATTCAAATGCTTTATTGGCATGAAAGTTTACAGAGAACCATATTGCCAAAGCTTACATAGCAAAAAGGTACAGTTTTCCAACATTCTGCAGGTGTCAATCGATTTGACATTTGTTGGGTATATACAATATTACTTTTAAACAATATTAATCTCTCAATCCCAGTCTCTCTCTCTCACACTCCCAATCTCTCTCTCTCTCACACTGCCAATCTCTCTCTCTCTCACACTCCCAATCTCTCTCTCTCCAATTCCAATTCAAATGCTTTATTGGCATGAAAGTTTACAGAGAACCATATTGCCAAAGCTTACATAGCAAAAAGGTACAGTTTTCCAACATTCTGTAGGTGTCAATCGATTTGACATTTGTTGGGTACATACAATATTACTTTTAAACAATATTAATTTTAAACAGTCTTTCTACTTCATTTGGTACGTTCAATATTAATTTTAAACAGTCTTACTTTTAAACAGTCCTCAGGTTGTGACATGTTGTTACATATTTGGCCCCAAGGTATGGTCTGTCTCCTTCTCCCAGGACTAATCTCAATTTTGACAGGTCTTCCAATTCCTTGAAATCTGGGGTTGTTTGGCTTAGCTTGTTGAATAATATGTTTCTTGATGTGTTGAATTTTTCGCATTTTAGGAGGAAATGAATCTCTGTTTCAACCTCGCCGGCCAGACATTGATCGCATATTCTATTCTCTCTAGGCTGCCAGGATTTCTTGTATCTGCCTTTTTCAATTTCCAGTTGGTGGTCGCTTAGTCTGTACCTGGTGAGGGTCTGTCTCTGTTTTGTGTCTCTGATGGTCGTGAGGTAGTCTGCCAGTTTATAATCTCTTTTTAGGGCCCGGTAACATTCTAATCTGCTTTGGCTTTCGGTTATTTTGTTCCAATGTTCCAGGTAGGTTTCTTTGCATTGTTTAATGATTTGGTTCACTCGGATTGGTGTTTGGACGGCTGTGTTGGTCTGGGGCTGGTCAGGGTCCGGCTGAGTACTTAGTTTCAGTAGCAGCTGACTCAGGGGACTCTTTCCTGGGTTTAGCTCTTGGGTCTGAAAGGCTTTGAAATGAAGGGTGTCTGGGGAGCTAGATTTGAGGTGATTTAGGAAGTTTAGTGCTCGTTTTTGGATGTTTATTATCAGTGGGTATCTGCCTAGTTCGGCTCTGCATGCATTTGTTGGCGTTTTTCTTTGGGTGCGAAGGATGCTTCGGCAGAATTCTGCATGTAGGGCTTCTATTGTGTGTTTTTCCCATTTAGTGTAGCTTTGGTGATTTAGCGGGCCCCATACTTCACTACCGTACAGTGCAATGGGCAGGATTATGCTGTCAAATATTTTGAGCCAGATTTTGATTGGGATTTGAATGTTGTAGAATTTTCTTTTTATTGCATATAGGGCTCTTCGGGCTTTTTCTTTTAGTGCATTCACTGCTATGCTGAAGCTCCCTGATGCTGTAATAGTTAGACCAAGGTAGGTGTAGCTCATAGTGTGTCCTATAGCGGTATCACTGAGGGTAAATTGGTATTTGTTTTCCTGACATCTGGGCCTTTTTTGAAAAATCATGATGTTGGTTTTCTTTAGATTTACTGTTAGAGCCCAATTTTGGCAGTATTTGGCGAGTAGGTCTAGTTGTTGCTGTAATCCCTGTTCTGTGGGAGACAGCAGAACCAGGTCGTCCGCATAGAACAGGGATTTCACTTCTCCATCAAGGAGACGGAGACCTGGTGACTCGCTTTGCTCCAGCATGTCTGCTAATTCATTTATGTATATGTTGAACAGGGTCGGGCTCAAATTGCAGCCCTATCAGACGCCTCTTCTCTGGGTGAAGAAATCGGTGCGTTTGTCTCCAATTTTGACCCCGCATTTGTTTTTCAGATACATTGATTTAATAAGGTCATAGACTTTGCCCCCTATTCCACACTGAAGAAGTTTATAATAGAGCCCTTCGTGCCATATAGAGTCAAAGGCTTTCTTGAAGTCGATGAAACAGGCGAATATTTTCCCATTTTTTGTTTCCCTCTCTCTCACACTCCCAATCTCTCTCTCTCTCTCACACTCCCAATCTCTCTCTCTGACACTCCCAATCTCTCTCTCTCTCACACTCCCAATCTTTCTCTCTGACACTCCCAATCAGTTCAGTTCAGTTCAGTTCAAATGCTTTATTGGCATGAAAGTTTACAGAGAACCATATTGCCAAAGCTTACATATCAAAAAGGTACAGTTTTCCAACATTCTGTAGGTGTCAATCGATTTGACATTTGTTGGGTATATACAATATTACTTTTAAACAATATTAGTTTTAAACAGTCTTTCTACTTCATTTGGTATGTTCAATATTAATTTTAAACAGTCTTACTTTTAAACAGTCCTCAGGTTGTGACATGTTGTTACATATTTAGCCCCAAGGTATGGTCTGTCTCCTTCTCCTAGGACTAATCTCAATTTTGACAGATCATCCAATTCCTTGAAATCTGGGGTTGTTTGGCTTAGCTTGTTGAATAATATGTTTCTTGATGTGTTGAATTTTTCGCATTTTAGGAGGAAATGCATTTCTGTTTCAACCTCGCCAGCCAGACATTGATCGCATATTCTATTCTCTCTAGGCTGCCAGGATTTCTTGTATCTGCCTTTTTCAATTTCCAGTTGGTGGTCGCTTAGTCTGTACCTGGTGAGGGTCTGTCTCTGTTTTGTGTCTCTGATGGTCGTGAGGTAGTCTGCCAGTTTATAATCTCTTTTTAGGGCCCGGTAACATTCTAATCTGCTTTGGCTTTCGGTTATTTTGTTCCAATGTTCCAGGTAGGTTTCTTTGCATTTTTTAATGATTTGGTTCACTCGGATTGGTGTTTGGACGGCTGTGTTGGTCTGGGGCTGGTCAGGGTCCGGCTGAGTACTCTCTCTCTCTCACACTCCCAATCTCTCTCTCTCACACTCCCAATCTCTCTCTCACACACTCCCAATCTCTCTCTCACACACTCCCAATCTCTCTCTCACACACTCCCAATCTCTCTCTCTCACACTCCCAATCTCTCTCTCTCTCTCACTCCCAATCTCTCTCTCTCTCTCACTCCCAGTCTCTCTCTCTCACACTCCCAATCTCTCTCTCTCTCACACTCCCAATCTCTCTCCCTCTCTCTCACACTCCCAATCTCTCTCTCTCTCACACTCCCAATCTCTCTCTCTGACACTCCCAATCTCTCTCTCTCTCACACTCCCAATCTCTCTCTCTGACACTCCCAATCTCTCTCTCTCTCACACTCCCAATCTCTCACTCTCACACTCCCAATCTCCCTCTCTCACACACTCCCAATCTCTCTCTCTGACACTCCAAATCTCTCTCTCTCTCACACTCCCAATCACTCTCTCTCTCTCACTCCCAATCTCTCTCACACCACCCAATCCACACAACACACCCCAATCTCACGCTCTCTCACACTCCCAAACTCTCTCTCTCACACACCCAATCTCTCTCTCACACTCCCAATCTCTCACACTCACACTCCCAATCACTACTCATCACCACTCCCAATCTCTCTCTCACACTCCCAATCTCTCTCTCTCACACTCCAATCTCTCTCACACTTCCAATCTCTCTCTAACACTCCCAATCACTCTCACATCCAATCTCTCTCTCTCTCTCGCACTCCCACTCTCTCTCTCTCTCTCACTCCCAATCTCTCTCATCACACACTCCCAATCTCTCTCTCACTCACACTCCCAATCTCTCTCTCTCTCTCTCACACTCCCAATCACTCTCTCTCTCACACTCTCAATCTCTTCTCTCACACTCCCAATCACTCTCTCTCTCACACTCCCAATCTCTCTCTCTCACACTCCCAATCTCTCTCTCTCTCTCACACTCCCAATCTCTCTCTCTCTCTCACACTCCCAATCTCTCTCTCTCACACTCCCAATCTCTCTCTCTCTCACACTCCCAATCTCTCTCTCTCACACTCCCAATCTCTCTCTCTCACACTCCCAATCTCTCTCTCTCTCCCAGTTTCTCTCTCTCACACTCCCAAACTCTCTCACACACTCCCAGTCTCTCTCTCTCTCACACTCCCAATCTCTCTCTCTCTCACACTCCCAATCTCTCTCTCTCACACTCCCAATCTCTCTCTCACACTCCCAATCTCGCTCTCTCACACTCCCAATCTCTCTCTCTCTCACACTCCCAATCTCTCTCTCTCTCACACTCCCAGTCTCTCTCACACACTCCCAATCTCTCTCTCACACTCCCAATCTCTCTCTCTCACACTCCCAATCTTTCTCTCTCTCTCACTCCCAGTCTCTCTCTCTCTCACTCCCAGTCTCTCTCTCTCTCTCACACTCCCAATCTCTCTCTCTCTCACTCCCAGTCTCTCTCTCTCACACTCCCAATCTCTCTCTCTCTCACACTCCCAATCTCTCTCTCACACTCCCAATCTCTCTCTCTCACACTCCCAGTCTCTCTCTCTCACACTCCCAATCTCTCTCTCTCTCTCACACTCCCAATCTCTCTCTCTCTCACTCCCAGTCTCTCTCTCTCACACTCCCAATCTCTCTCTCTCACACTCCCAATCTCTCTCTCTCTCACTCCCAGTCTCTCTCTCTCTCACTCTCCCAATCTCTCTCTCTCTCTCACTCCCAATCTCTCTCTCTCTCACACTCCCAATCTCTCTCTCTCTCACACTCCTAATCTCTCTCTCTCACACTCCCAATCTTTCTCTCTCTCACACTCCCAATCTCTCTCTCTCTCTCACACTCCCAATCTCTCTCTCTCTCACACTCCCAATCTCTCTCTCTCACACTCCCAATCTCTCTCTCTCTCACACTCCCAATCTCTCTCTCTCTCACTCCCAGTCTCTCTCTCTCTCACACTCCCAATCTCTCTCTCTCTCACTCCCAGTCTCTCTCTCTCACACTCCCAATCTCTCTCTCTCTCACACTCCCAATCTCTCTCTCACACTCCCAATCTCTCTCTCTCTCACTCCCAATCTCTCTCTCTCTCTCACTCCCAGTCTCTCTCTCTCACACTCCCAGTCTCTCTCTCTCTCACACTCCCAATCTCTCTCTCTCACACTCCCAATCTCTCTCTCTCTCACACTCCCAGTCTCTCTCTCTCACACACTCCCCGTCTCTCTCTCTCTCACTCTCCCAATCTCGCTCTCTCTCTCTCACTCCCAATCTCTCTCTCTCTCACACTCCCAATCTCTCTCTCTCTCACTCCCAGTCTCTCTCTCTCTCTCACACTCCCAGTCTCTCTCTCTCTCACACACTCCCACTCTCTCTCACACTCCCAGACTCTTTCTCTCACACTCCCAGTCTCTCTCTCTCTCTCTCTCACTCCCAGTCTCTCTCTCTCTCTCTCTCTCACTCCCAGTCTCTCGCTCTCTCTCACTTCCAGTCTCTCTCTCTCTCTCTCACACTCCCAGTCTCTCTCTCTTCCCCCCAATCTCTCTCTCTTTCTCTTCTCCCCCGAATCTCTCTCTCTCTCTTCTCCCCCCAGTCTCTCTCTCTCTCCCTCCTCCAGTCTCTCTCTCTCTCCCCCAGTCTCTCCCTCTCTCTCTCCCCACTCAGTCGCTCACTCTCCCCCTCAGTCTCTCTCTCTCTCTCTCTGTCTCCCAGTCTCTCTATCTCTTCCCCAGTCTCTCTCTCTCCCCCAGTTTCTCTCTCTCTCCCCGTCTCTCTCTCTCTCCCCCCTCAGTCTCTCTCTCTCTCTCTATCTCCCAGTCTCTCTCTCTCCCCCAGTCTCCCAGTCTCTCTCTCTCCTCCGGACTCTCTCTCCCAGTCTCTCTCTCTCTCCGTCTCTCTCTCTCCTCCAGTCTCTCCCTCCTCCAGTCTCTCTCTCTCTCCCCCAATCTCTCTCTCGCTCCCCGTCTCTCTATCTCTCTCTCTCTGTCTCCCAGTCTCTCTATCTCTCTCTCCCCAGTCTCTCTCTCCCTTCCCCGTCTCTCTCTCTCTCTCTCTCCCCTGTCTCTCTCCTCTCTCTCCCCCCAGTCTCTCTACTCTCTCTCTCTCTCTCTCTCCTGTCTCGCTCTCTCTCCCCCAGTCTCTCTCTCTCCCCCCTCAGTCTCTCTCTCTCTATCTCCCAGTCTCTCTCTCCCCCAGTCTCCCAGTCTCTCTCTCTCCTCCAGACTCTCCCTCCCAGTCTCTCTCTCTCTCTGTCTCTCTCTCTCCTCCAGTCTCTCCTTCCTCCAGTCTCTCTCTCTCTCCCCCAATCACTCTCTCGCTCCCCGTCTCTCTATCTCTCTCTCTCTGTCTGCCAGTCTCTCTATCTCTCTCTCCCCAGTCTCTCTCTCCCTTCCACGTCTCTCTCTCTCTCTCTCTCTCTCCCCTGTCTCTCTCCCCTGTCTCTCTCCTCTCTCTCCCCCCAGTCTCTCTACTCTCTCTCTCTCTCTCCCGGCTCTCTCTCTCCCCCCTCAGTCTCTCTCTCTCTATCTACCCAGTTTCTCTCTCTCTCTCTCTCTCTCCCTGTCTCTCCAATTCCAATTCCAATTCAAATGCTTTATTGGCATGAAAGTTTACAGAGAACCATATTGCCAAAGCTTACATAGCAAAAAGGTACAGTTTTCCAACATTCTGTAGGTGTCAATCGATTTGACATTTGTTGGGTACATACAATATTACTTTTAACAATATTAATTTTAAACAGTCTTACTTTTAAACAGTCCTCAGGTTGTGACATGTTGTTACATATTTGGCCCCAAGGTATGGTCTGTCTCCTTCTCCCAGGACTAATCTCAATTTTGACAGGTCATCCAATTCCTTGAAATCTGGGGTTGTTTGGCTTAGCTTGTTGAATAATATGTTTCTTGATGTGTTGAATTTTTCGCATTTTAGGAGGAAATGCATTTCTGTTTCAACCTCGCCGGCCAGACATTGATCGCATATTCTATTCTCTCTAGGCTGCCAGGATTTCTTGTATCTGCCTTTTTCAATTTCCAGTTGGTGGTCGCTTAGTCTGTACCTGGTGAGGGTCTGTCTCTGTTTTGTGTCTCTGATGGTCGTGAGGTAGTCTGCCAGTTTATAATCTCTTTTTAGGGCCCGGTAACATTCTAATCTGCTTTGGCTTTCGGTTATTTTGTTCCAATGTTCCAGGTAGGTTTCTTTGCATTGTTTAATGATTTGGTTCACTCGGATTGGTGTTTGGACGGCTGTGTTGGTCTGGGGCTGGTCAGGGTCCGGCTGAGTACTTAGTTTCAGTAGCAGCTGACTCAGGGGACTCTTTTCTGGGTTTAGCTCTTGGGTCTGAAAGGCTTTGAAATGAAGGGTGTCTGGGGAGCTAGATTTGAGGTGATTTAGGAAGTTTAGTGCTCGTTTTTGGATGTTTATTATCAGTGGGTATCTGCCTAGTTCGGCTCTGCATGCATTTGTTGGCGTTTTTCTTTGGGTGCGAAGGATGCTTCTCTCTCTCCCCCCTCAGTCGCTCTCTCTCTCCCCCCCAGTTTCTCTCTCTCTCTCCCCGTCTCTCTCTCTACCCCTGTCTCTCTCTCTCCCCCCCAGTCTTTCTCTCTCTCCCCCCCAGTCTTTCTCTCTCTCCCCCCATTCTCTGTCTCTCTCTCCTCCAGTCTCTCTCTCCCCCAGTCTCTCTCTCCCCCCAGTCTCTCTCTCTCTCCCCTCCAGTCTCTCTCTCCCCCAGTCTCTCTCCCCCCAGTCTCTCTCTCTCTCTCTCCCACTCTCTCCCTCTCCCCCAGTCTCTCTCTCACACTCCCAATCTCTCTCTCTCTCACACTCCCAATCTCTCTCTCTCTCACACTCCCAATCTCTCTCTCTCACACTCCCAATCTCTCTCTCTCTCACTCCCAATCTCTCCCTCTCTCACACTCCCAATCTCTCTCTCTCTCACACTCCCAATCTCTCTCTCTCTCACACTCCCAATCTCTTTCTCTCACACTCCCAATCTCTCTCTCTCTCACACTCCCAATCTCTCTCTCTCACACTCCCAATCTCTCTCTCTCTCACACCCAATCTCTCTCTCTCTCTCACACTCCCAATCTCTCTCTCTCTCTCACACTCTCAATCTCTCTCTCTCACACTCCCAATCTCTCTCTCTCTCACACTCCCAATCTCTCTCTCTCACACTCCCAATCTCTCTCTCTCACACTCCCAATCTCTCTCTCTCACACTCCCAATCTCTCTCTCTCTCTCACACTCCCAATCTCTCTCTCTCACACTCCCAATCTCTCTCTCTCTCACACTCCCAATCTCTCTCTCTCACACTCCCAATCTCTCTCTCTCACACTCCCAATCTCTCTCTCTCTCCCAGTTTCTCTCTCTCACACTCCCAATCTCTCTCACACACTCCCAATCTCTCTCTTTCACACTCCCAATCTCTCTCTCTCACACACTCCCAGTCTCTCTCTCTCTCACTCTCCCAATCTCTCTCTCTCTCACACTCCCAATCTCTCTCTCTCACACTCCCAATCTCTCTCTCTCTCACACTCCCAATCTCTCTCTCCCTCTCACACTCCCAATCTCTCTCTCTCACACTCCCAATCTCTCTCTCTCAAACTCCCAATCTCTCTCTCTCTCACACTCCCAATCTCTCTCTCTCTCTCACTCCCAGTCTCTCTCTCTCTCACACTCCCAATCTCTCTCTCTCTCACTCCCAGTCTCTCTCTCTCACACTCCCAATCTCTCTCTGTCTCACACTCCCAATCTCTCTCTCACACTCCAATCTCTCTCTCTCTCACACTCCCAATCTCTCTCCCTCTCTCTCACACTCCCAATCTCTCTCTCTCACACTCCCAATCTCTCTCTCTGACACTCCCAATCTCTCTCTCTCTCACACTCCCAATCTCTCTCTCTGACACTCCCAATCTCTCTCTCTCTCACACTCCCAATCTCTCTCTCTCACACTCCCAATCTCCCTCTCTCACACACTCCCAATCTCTCTCTCTGACACTCCCAATCTCTCTCTCTCTCACACTCCCAATCTCTCTCTCTGACACTCCCAATCTCTCTCTCTCTCACACTCCCAATCTCTCTCTCTCACACTCCCAATCTCTCTCTCTCTCACACTCCCAATCTCTCTCTCTCTCTCACTCCCAGTCTCTCTCTCTCTCACACTCCCAATCTCTCTCTCTCTCACTCCCAGTCTCTCTCTCTCACACTCCCAATCTCTCTCTGTCTCACACTCCCAATCTCTCTCTCACACTCCCAATCTCTCTCTCTCTCACACTCCCAATCTCTCTCCCTCTCTCTCACACTCCCAATCTCTCTCTCTCTCACACTCCCAATCTCTCTCTCTGACACTCCCAATCTCTCTCTCTCTCACACTCCCAATCTCTCTCTCTGACACTCCCAATCTCTCTCTCTCTCACACTCCCAATCTCTCTCTCTCACACTCCCAATCTCCCTCTCTCACACACTCCCAATCTCTCTCTCTGACACTCCAAATCTCTCTCTCTCTCACACTCCCAATCACTCTCTCTCTCACACTCCCAATCTCTCTCACACTCCCAATCTCTCTCTCTCACACTCCCAATCTCTCGCTCTCTCACACTCCCAATCTCTCTCTCTCACACTCCCAATCTCTCTCTCTCACACTCCCAATCTCTCTCTCACACTCCCAATCTCTCTCTATCACACTCCCAATCTCTCTCTCTCACACTCCCAATCTCTCTCTCACACTCCCAATCTCTCTCTCTCACACTCCCAATCTCTCTCTCTCTCACACTCCCAATCTCTCTCTCACACTCCCAATCTCTCTCTATCACACTCCCAATCTCTCTCTCTCACACTTCCAATCTCTCTCTAACACTCCCAATCTCTCTCACACTCCAATCTCTCTCTCTCTCTCGCACTCCCACTCTCTCTCTCTCTCTCACTCCCAATCTCTCTCTCACACTCCCAATCTCTCTCTCTCTCACACTCCCAATCTCTCTCTCTCTCTCTCACACTCCCAATCTCTCTCTCTCTCACACTCTCAATCTCTTTCTCTCACACTCCCAATCTCTCTCTCTCTCACACTCCCAATCTCTCTCTCTCACACTCCCAATCTCTCTCTCTCACACTCCCAATCTCTCTCTCTCTCTCACACTCCCAATCTCTCTCTCTCTCACACTCCCAATCTCTCTCTCTCACACTCCCAATCTCTCTCTCTCACACTCCCAATCTCTCTCTCTCTCCCAGTTTCTCTCTCTCACACTCCCAATCTCTCTCACACACTCCCAGTCTCTCTCTCTCTCACACTCCCAATCTCTCTCTCTCTCACACTCCCAATCTCTCTCTCACACTCCCAATCTCGCTCTCTCACACTCCCAATCTCTCTCTCTCTCACACTCCCAATCTCTCTCTCTCTCACACTCCCAGTCTCTCTCACACACTCCCAATCTCTCTCTCACACTCCCAATCTCTCTCTCTCACACTCCCAATCTTTCTCTCTCTCTCACTCCCAGTCTCTCTCTCTCTCACTCCCAGTCTCTCTCTCTCTCTCACACTCCCAATCTCTCTCTCTCTCACTCCCAGTCTCTCTCTCTCACACTCCCAATCTCTCTCTCTCTCACACTCCCAATCTCTCTCTCACACTCCCAATCTCTCTCTCTCACACTCCCAGTCTCTCTCTCTCACACTCCCAATCTCTCTCACACACTCCCAGTCTCTCTCTCTCTCACACTCCCAATCTCTCTCTCTCTCACACTCCCAATCTCTCTCTCTCACACTCCCAATCTCTCTCTCACACTCCCAATCTCGCTCTCTCACACTGCCAATCTCTCTCTCTCTCACACTCCCAATCTCTCTCTCTCTCACACTCCCAGTCTCTCTCACACACTCCCAATCTCTCTCTCACACTCCCAATCTCTCTCTCTCACACTTCCAATCTTTCTCTCTCTCTCACTCCCAGTCTCTCTCTCTCTCACTCCCAGTCTCTCTCTCTCTCTCACACTCCCAATCTCTCTCTCTCTCACTCCCAGTCTCTCTCTCTCACACTCCCAATCTCTCTCTCTCACACTCCCAATCTCTCTCTGTCTCACACTCCCAATCTCACTCTCTCTCACACTCCCAATCTCTCTCTCTCTCTCACACTCCCAATCTCTCTCTCTCACACTCCCAATCTCTCTCTCTCTCACACTCCCAATCTCTCTCTCTCTCACTCCCAGTCTCTCTCTCTCTCACACTCCCAATCTCTCTCTCTCTCACTCCCAGTCTCTCTCTCTCACACTCCCAATCTCTCTCTCTCTCACACTCCCAATCTCTCTCTCACACTCTCTCTCTCTT
>NW_028226458.1:0-39160 GCF_052327205.1 Somniosus microcephalus
CTGTCTATCAGTGTGTTTCTGGGCTGTCCTGGGGTCAGAGTAGTGATCTGGTTAATGTTGCTGTCTATCAGTGTGTTTCTGGGATGTCCTGGGTCAGTAGTGAGCTGGTTAATGTGCTTGTCTATCAGTGTGTTTCTGGGCTGTCTGGGGTCAGTAGTGGTCTGGTTAACGTGCTGTCCTATCAGTGTGTTTCTGGGCTGTCCCTGGGGTCATTAGTGAGCTGGTTAACGTGCTGTCTATCAGTGTGTTTCTGGGGTGTCCTGGGGTCAGTAGTGACCTGGTTAACGTGCTGTCTATCAGTGTGTTTCTGGGCTGTCCTGGGGTCAGTAGTGATCTGGTTAACGTGCTGTCTATCAGTGTGTTTCTGGGTGTCCTGGGGTCAGTAGTGATCTGGTTAACGTGCTGTCTATCAGTGTGTTTCTGGGCTGTCCTGGGGTCAGTAGTGATCTGGTTAACGTGCTGTCTATCAGTGTGTTTCTGGGCTGTCCTGGGGTCAGTAGTGATCTGGTTAACGTGCTGTCTATCAGTGTGTTTCTGGGCTGTCCTGGGGTCAGTAGTGAGCTGGTTAACGTGCTGTCTATCAGTGTGGTTTCTGGGCTGTCCTGGGGTCAGTAGTGATCTGGTTAACATGCTGTCTATCAGTGTGTTTCTGGGCTGTCCTGGGGTCAGTAGTGAGCTGGTTAACGTGCTGTCTATCAGTGTGTTTCTGGGGTGTCCTGGGGTCAGTAGTGAGCTGGTTAACGTGCTGTCTATCAGTGTGTTCTCTGGGCTGTCCTGGGGTCAGTAGTGAGCTGGTTAACGTGCTGTCTATTCAGTGTGTTTCTGGGCTGTCCCGGGGTCAGTAGTGAGCTGGTTAACGTGCTGTCTATCAGTGTGTTTCTGGGGTGTACTGGGGTCAGTAGTGATCTGGTTATCGTGCTGTCTATCAGTGTGTTTCTGGGCTGTCCTGGGGTCAGTAGTGAGCTGGTTAATGTGCTGTCTACAAGTGTGTTTCTGGGCTGTCCTGGGGTCAGTAGTGACCTGGTTAACGTGCTGTCTATCAGTGTGTTTCTGGGCTGTCCTGGGGTCAGTAGTGAGCTGGTTAACGTGCTGTCTATCAGTGTGTTTCTGGGGTGTCCTGGGGTCAGTAGTGAGCTGGTTAACGTGGTGTCTATCAGTGAGTTTCTGGGCTGTCCTGGGGTCAGTAGTGAGCTGGTTAACGTGCTGTCTATCAGTTTGTTTCTGGGCTGTCCTGGGGGTCAGTAGTGAGCTGGTTAACGTGCTGTCTATCAGTGTGTTTCTGGGCTGTCCTGGGGTCAGTAGTGATCTGTTACGTGCTGTCTATCAGTGTGTTTCTGGGCTGTCCTGGGGTCAGTAGTGAGCTGGTTAACGTGCTGTCTATCAGTGTGTTTCTGGGGTGTCCTGGGGTCAGTAGTGATCTGGTTAACGTGCTGTCTATCAGTGTGTTTCTGGGATGTCCTGGGGTCAGTAGTGAGCTGGTTAACGTGCTGTCTATCAGTGTGTTTCTGGGCTGTCCCGGGGTCAGTAGTGAGCTGGTTAACGTGCTGTCTATCAGTGTGTTTCTGGGTGTACTGGGGTCAGTAGTGATCTGGTTAACGTGCTGTCTATCAGTGTGTTTCTGGGGTGTCCTGGGGTCAGTAGTGAGCTGGTTAACGTGCTGTCTATCATGTGTTTCTGGCTGTCCTGGGGTCAGTAGTGAGCTGGTTAACGTGCTGTCTATCAGTGTGTTTCTGGGCTGTCCTGGGGTCAGTAGTGATCTGGTTAACGTGCTGTCTATCAGTGTGTTTCTGGGTGTCCTGGGGTCAGTAGTGAGCTGGTTAACGCGCTGTCTATCAGTGTGTTTCTGGGCTGTCCTGGGGTCAGTCGTGAGCTGGTTAACGTGCTGTCTATCAGTGTGTTTCTGGTGTGTCCTGGTGTCAGTGGTGAGCTGGTTAACGTGCTGTCTATCTGTGTGTTTCTGGGTGTCCTGGGGTCAGTAGTGAGCTGGTTAACGTGCTGTCTATCAGTGTGTTTCTGGGCTGTCCTGGGGTCAGTAGTGAGCTGGTTAAACGTGCTGTCTATCAGTGTGTTCTGGGCTGTCTGGGGTCAGTAGTGATCTGGTTAACGTCTGTCTATCAGTGTGTTTTCTGGGCTGTCCTGGGGTCAGTAGTGAGCTGGTTATCGTGCTGTCTATCACTGTGTTTCTGGGCTGTCCTGGGGTCAGTAGTGAGCTGGTTAACGTGCTGTCTATCAGTGTGTTTCTGGGCTGTCCTGGGGTCAGTAGTGACCTGGTTAACGTGCTGTCTATCAGTTGTTTCTGGGCTGTCCTGGGGTCAGTAGTGAGCTGGTTAACGTCCTGTCAATCAGAGTGTTTCTGGGGTGTCCTGGGGTCAGCAGTGATCTGGTTAACATGCTGTCTATCAGTGTGTTTCTGGGGTGTCCTGGGGTCAGTAGTGATCTGGTTAACGTGCTGTCCATCAGTGTGTTTCTGGGCTGTCCTGGGGTCAGTAGTGATCTGGTTAACGTGCTGTCTATCAGTGTGTTTCTGGGCTGTACTGGGGTCAGTAGTGAGCTGGTTAACGTGCTGTCTATCAGGTGTGTTTCTGGGGTGTACTGGGGTCAGTAGTGAACTGGTTAACGTGCTGTCTATCAGTGTGTTTCTGGGCTGTCCTGGGGTGAGTAGTGAGCTGGTTAACGTGCTGTCTATCAGTGTGTTTCTGGGATGTCCTGGGGTCAGTAGTGAGCTGGTTAACGTGCTGTCTATCAGTGTGTTTCTGGGCTGTCCTGGGGTCAGTAGTGATCTGGTTAACGTGCTGTCTATCAGTGTGTTTCTGGGCTGTCCTGGGGTCAGCAGTGAGCTGGTTAACGTGCTGTCTATCAGTGTGTTTCTGGCTGTCCTGGGGTCAGTAGTGAGCTGTTAACGTGCTGTCTATCAGTGTGTTTCTGGGGTGTCCTGGGGTCAGTAGTGATCTGGTTAACGTGCTGTCTATCAGTGTGTTTCTAGGCTGTGCTGGGGTCAGTAGTGAGCTGGTTAACGTGCTGTCTATCAGTGTGTTTCTGGCTGTCCTGGGGTCAGTAGTGAGCTGGTTTACGTGCTGTCTATCAGTGTGTTTCTGGGCTGTCCTGGGGTCAGTAGTGAGCTGGTTAACGTGCTGTCTATCAGTGTGTTTCTGGGCTGTCCTGGGGTCAGTAGTGAGCTTGTTAACGTGCTGTCTATCAGTGTGTTTCTGGGGTGTCCCGGGGTCAGTAGTGATCTGGTTAACGTGCTGTCTATCAGTGTGTTTCTGGGCTGTCCTGGGGTCAGTAGTGACCTGGTTAACGTGCTGTCTATCAGTGTGTTTCTGGGCTGTCCTGGGTCAGTAGTGAGCTGGTTAATGTGCTGTCTATCAGTGTGTTTCTGGGGTGTCCTGGGGTCAGTAGTGAGCTGGTTAACGTGCTGTCTATCAGTGTGATTCTGGGCTGTCCTGGGGTCAGTAGTGATCTGGTTAACGTGCTGTCTATCAGTGTGTTTCTGGGCTGTCTGTGGTCAGTAGTGATCTGGTTAACGTGCTGTCTATCAGTGTGTTTCTGGGCTGTCCTGGGGTCAGTAGTGATCTGGTTAACGTGCTGTCTATCAGTGTGTTTCTGGGGTGTCCGGGGTCAGTAGTGATCTGGTAACGTGCTGTCTATCAGTGTGTTTCTGGGCTGTCCCTGGGTCAGTAGTGATCTGGTTAACGTGCTGTCTATCAGTGTGTTTCTGGGCTGTCCTGGGGTCAGTAGTGATCTGGTTAACGTGCTGTCTATCAGTGTGTTTCTGGGCTGTCCTGGGGTCCGTAGTGATCTGGTTAACGTGCTTGTCTATCAGTGTGTTTCTGGGGTGTCCTGGGGTCAGTGTGATCTGGTTAACGTGCTGTCTATCAGTGTGTTTCTGGGATGTCCCGGGGGTCAGCAGTGATCTGGTTAACGTGCTGTCTATCAGTGTGTTTCTGGGCTGTCCCGGGGTCAGTAGTGATCTGGTTAACGTGCTGTCTATCAGTGTGTTTCTGGGCTGTCCTGGGGTCAGTAGTGATCTGGTTAACGTGCTATCTATCAGTGTGTGTTTCTGGGGTGTCCTGGGGTCAGTAGTGATCTGGTTAACGTGCTGTCTATCAGTGTGTTTCTGGGCTGTCCTGGGGTCAGTAGTGAGCTGGTTAACGTGCTGTCTATCAGTGTGTTTCTGGTGTGTACTGGGGTCAGTAGTGAGCTGGTTAACGTGCTGTCTATCAGTGTGTTTCTGGGCTGTCCTGGGGTCAGTAGTGAGCTGGTTAACGTGCTGTCTATCAGTGAGTTTCTGGGGTGTCCCGGGTCAGTAGTGAGCTGGTTAACGTGCTGTCTATCAGTGAGTTTCTGGGCTGTCCTGGGGTCAGTGGTGAGCTGGTTAACGTGCTGTCTATCAGTGTGTTTCTGGGGTGTCCTGGGGTCAGTAGTGAGCTGGTTATCGTGCTGTCTATCAGTGTGTTTCTGGGGTGTCCTGTGGTCAGTAGTGAGCTGGTTAACGTGCTGTCTATCAGTGTGTTTCTGGGCTGTCCTGGGGTCAGTAGTGAGCTGGTTAACGTGCTGTCTATCAGTGTGTTTCTGGGCTGTCCTGGGGTCAGTAGTGAGCTGGTTAACGTCCTGTCTATCAGTGTGTTTCTGGGCTGTCCTGGGGGTCAGTAGTGATCTGGTTAACGTGCTGTCTATCAGTGTGTTTCTGGGCTGTCCTGGGGTCAGTAGTGATCTGGTTAACGTGCTGTCTATCAGTGTGTTTCTGGGCTGTCCTGGGGTCAGTAGTGATCTGGTTAACGTGCTGTCTATCAGTGAGTTTCTGGGCTGTCCTGGGGTCAGTAGTGATCTGGTTAACGTGCTGTCATCAGTGTGTTTCTGGGCTGTCCTGGGGTCAGCAGTGAGCTGGTTAACATGCTGTCTATCACTGTGTTTCTGGGCTGTCCTGGGGTCAGTAGTGATCTGGTTAACGTGATGTCTATCAGTGTGTTTCTGGGGTGTCCCGGGGTCAGTAGTGAGCTGGTTAACGTGCTGTCTATCAGTGTGTTTCTGGTGTGTACTGGGGTCAGTAGTGAGCTGGTTAACGTGCTGTCTATCAGTGTGTTTCTGGGGTGTCCTGGGGTCAGTAGTGATCTGGTTAACGTGCTGTCGATCAGTGTGTTTCTGGGCTGTCCTGGGGTCAGTAGTGAGCTGGTTAACGTGCTGTCTATCAGTGTGTTTCTGGGCTGTCCTGGGGTCAGCAGTGAGCTGGTTAACGTGCTGTCTATCAGTGTGTTTCTGGGGTGTCCTGGGGTCAGTAGTGATCTGGTTAACGTGCTGTCTTTCAGTGTGTTTCTGGGCTGTCCTGGGGTCAGTAGTGACCTGGTTAACGTGCTGTATATCAGTGTGTTTCTGGGGTGTCCTGGGGTCAGTAGTGAGCTGGTTAACGTGCTGTCTATCAGTGTGTTTCTGGGGTGTCCTGGGGTCAGTAGTGAGCTGGTTAACGTGCTGTCTATCAGTGTGTTTCTGGGCTGTCCTGGGGTCAGTAGTGACCTGGTTATCGTGCTGTCTATCAGTGTGTTTCTGGGGTGTCCTGGGGTCAGTAGTGAGCTGGTTAACGTGCTGTCTATCAGTGTGTTTCTGGGCTGTCCTGGGGTCAGTAGTGATCTGGTTAATGTGCTGTCTATCAGTGTGTTTCTGGGATGTCCTGGGGTCAGTAGTGAGCTGGTTAACGTGCTGTCTATCAGTGTGTTTCTGGGGTGTCCTGGGGTCAGTAGTGGTCTGGTTAACGTGCTGTCTATCAGTGTGTTTCTGGGCTGTCCTGGGGTCAGTAGTGACCTGGTTATCGTGCTGTCTATCAGTGCGTTTCTGGGGTGTCCTGGGGTCAGTAGTGAGCTGGTTAACGTGCTGTCTATCAGTGTGTTTCTGGGCTGTCCTGGGGTCAGTAGTGATCTGGTTAATGTGCTGTCTATCAGTGTGTTTCTGGGATGTCCTGGGGTCAGTAGTGAGCTGGTTAATGTGCTGTCTATCAGTGTGTTTCTGGGCTGTCCTGGGGTCAGTAGTGGTCTGGTTAACGTGCTGTCTATCAGTGTGTTTCTGGGCTGTCCCGGGGTCAGTAGTGAGCTGGTTAACGTGCTGTCTATCAGTGTGTTTCTGGGGTGTCCTGGGGTCAGTAGTGACCTGGTTAACGTGCTGTCTATCAGTGTGTTTCTGGGCTGTCCTGGGGTCAGTAGTGATCTGGTTAACGTGCTGTCTATCAGTGTGTTTCTGGTGTGTCCTGGGGTCAGTAGTGATCTGGTTAACGTGCTGTCTATCAGTGTGTTTCTGGGCTGTCCTGGGGTCAGTAGTGATCTGGTTAACGTGCTGTCTATCAGTGTGTTTCTGGGCTGTCCTGGGGTCAGTAGTGATCTGGTTAACGTGCTGTCTATCAGTGTGTTTCTGGGCTGTCCTGGGGTCAGTAGTGAGCTGGTTAACGTGCTGTCTATCAGTGTGTTTCTGGGCTGTCCTGGGGTCAGTAGTGATCTGGTTAACATGCTGTCTATCAGTGTGTTTCTGGGCTGTCCTGGGGTCAGTAGTGAGCTGGTTAACGTGCTGTCTATCAGTGTGTTTCTGGGGTGTCCTGGGGTCAGTAGTGAGCTGGTTAACGTGCTGTCTATCAGTGTGTTTCTGGGCTGTCCTGGGGTCAGTAGTGAGCTGGTTAACGTGCTGTCTATCAGTGTGTTTCTGGGCTGTCCCGGGGTCAGTAGTGAGCTGGTTAACGTGCTGTCTATCAGTGTGTTTCTGGGGTGTACTGGGGTCAGTAGTGATCTGGTTAACGTGCTGTCTATCAGTGTGTTTCTGGGCTGTCCTGGGGTCAGTAGTGAGCTGGTTAATGTGCTGTCTATCAGTGTGTTTCTGGGCTGTCCTGGGGTCAGTAGTGACCTGGTTAACGTGCTGTCTATCAGTGTGTTTCTGGGCTGTCCTGGGGTCAGTAGTGAGCTGGTTAACGTGCTGTCTATCAGTGTGTTTCTGGGGTGTCCTGGGGTCAGTAGTGATCTGGTTAACGTGCTGTCTATCAGTGTGTTTCTGGGATGTCCTGGGGTCAGTAGTGAGCTGGTTAACGTGCTGTCTATCAGTGTGTTTCTGGGCTGTCCTGGGGTCAGTAGTGAGCTGGTTAACGTGCTGTCTATCAGTGTGTTTCTGGGGTGTCCTGGGGTCAGTAGTGAGCTGGTTAACGTGGTGTCTATCAGTGAGTTTCTGGGCTGTCCTGGGGTCAGTAGTGAGCTGGTTAACGTGCTGTCTATCAGTTTGTTTCTGGGCTGTCCTGGGGTCAGTAGTGAGCTGGTTAACGTGCTGTCTATCAGTGTGTTTCTGGGCTGTCCTGGGGTCAGTAGTGATCTGGTTAACGTGCTGTCTATCAGTGTGTTTCTGGGCTGTCCTGGGGTCAGTAGTGAGCTGGTTAACGTGCTGTCTATCAGTGTGTTTCTGGGGTGTCCTGGGGTCAGTAGTGATCTGGTTAACGTGCTGTCTATCAGTGTGTTTCTGGGATGTCCTGGGGTCAGTAGTGAGCTGGTTAACGTGCTGTCTATCAGTGTGTTTCTGGGCTGTCCCGGGGTCAGTAGTGAGCTGGTTAACGTGCTGTCTATCAGTGTGTTTCTGGGGTGTACTGGGGTCAGTAGTGATCTGGTTAACGTGCTGTCTATCAGTGTGTTTCTGGGGTGTCCTGGGGTCAGTAGTGAGCTGGTTAACGTGCTGTCTATCAGTGTGTTTCTGGGCTGTCCTGGGGTCAGTAGTGAGCTGGTTAACGTGCTGTCTATCAGTGTGTTTCTGGGCTGTCCTGGGGTCAGTAGTGATCTGGTTAACGTGCTGTCTATCAGTGTGTTTCTGGGGTGTCCTGGGGTCAGTAGTGAGCTGGTTAACGTGCTGTCTATCAGTGTGTTTCTGGGCTGTCCTGGGGTCAGTCGTGAGCTGGTTAACGTGCTGTCTATCAGTGTGTTTCTGGTGTGTCCTGGGGTCAGTGGTGAGCTGGTTAACGTGCTGTCTATCTGTGTGTTTCTGGGGTGTCCTGGGGTCAGTAGTGAGCTGGTTAACGTGCTGTCTATCAGTGTGTTTCTGGGCTGTCCTGGGGTCAGTAGTGAGCTGGTTAACGTGCTGTCTATCAGTGTGTTTCTGGGCTGTCCTGGGGTCAGTAGTGATCTGGTTAACGTCCTGTCTATCAGTGTGTTTCTGGGCTGTCCTGGGGTCAGTAGTGAGCTGGTTATCGTGCTGTCTATCACTGTGTTTCTGGGCTGTCCTGGGGTCAGTAGTGAGCTGGTTAACGTGCTGTCTATCAGTGTGTTTCTGGGCTGTCCTGGGGTCAGTAGTGAGCTGGTTAACGTCCTGTCAATCAGAGTGTTTCTGGGGTGTCCTGGGGTCAGCAGTGATCTGGTTAACATGCTGTCTATCAGTGTGTTTCTGGGGTGTCCTGGGGTCAGTAGTGATCTGGTTAACGTGCTGTCCATCAGTGTGTTTCTGGGCTGTCCTGGGGTCAGTAGTGATCTGGTTAACGTGCTGTCTATCAGTGTGTTTCTGGGCTGTCCTGGGGTCAGTAGTGAGCTGGTTAACGTGCTCTCTATCAGTGTGTTTCTGGGCTGTCCCGGGGTCAGTAGTGATCTGGTTAATGTGCTGTCTATCAGTGTGTTTCTGGGGTGTCTTGGGGTCAGTAGTGAGCTGGTTAATGTGCTGTCTATCAGTGTGTTTCTGGGATGTCCTGGGGTCGGTAGTGAGCTGGTTAACGTGCTGTCTATCAGTGTGTTTCTGGGGTGTCCTGGGGTCAGTAGTGAGCTGGTTAACGTGCTGTCTATCAGTGTGTTTCTGGGCTGTCCTGGGGTCAGTAGTGAGCTGGTTAACGTGCTGTCTCTCAGAGTGTTTCTGGGCTGTCTTGGGGTCAGTAGTGATCTGGTTAACGTGCTGTCTATCAGTGTGTTTCTGGTGTGTCCTGGGGTCAGTAGTGACCTGGTTAACGTGCTGTCTATCAGTGTGTTTCTGGGCTGTCCTGGGGTCAGTAGTGACCTGGTTAACGTGCTGTCTATCAGTGTGTTTCTGGGCTGTCCCGGGGTCAGTAGTGATCTGGTTAACGTGCTGTCTATTAGTGTGTTTCTGGGCTGTCCTGGGGTCAGTGGTGAGCTGGTTAACGTGCTGTCTATCAGTGTGTTTCTGGGCTGTCCCGGGGTCAGTGGTGATCTGGTTAACGTGCTGTCTATCAGTGTGTTTCTGGGCTGTCCTGGGGTCAGTAGTGAGCTGGTTAATATACTGTCTATCAGTGTGTTTCTGGGATGTCCTGGGGTCAGTAGTGACCTGGTTAACGTGCTGTCTATCAGTGTGTTTCTGGGCTGTCCTGGGGTCAGTAGTGATCTGGTTAATGTGCTGTCTATCAGTGTGTTTCTGGGCTGTCCTGGGGTCAGTAGTGAGCTGGTTAACGTGCTGTCTATCAGTGTGTTTCTGGGCTGTCCTGGGGTCAGTAGTGATCTGGTTAACGAGCTGTCTATCAGTGTGTTTCTGGGATGTCCTGGGGTCAGTAGTGATCTGGTTAACGTGCTGTCTATCAGTGTGTTTCTGGTGTGTCCTGGGGTCAGTAGTGAGCTGGTTAACGTGCTGTCTATCAGTGTGTTTCTGGGGTGTCCTGGGGTCAGTAGTGATCTGGTTAACGTGCTGTCTATCAGTGTGTTTCTGGGCTGTCCTGGGGTCAGTAGTGATCTGGTTAACGTGCTGTCTATCAGTGTGTTTCTGGGGTGTCCTGGGGTCAGTAGTGATCTGGTTAACGTGCTGTCTATCAGTGTGTTTCTGGGGTGTCCTGGGGTCAGTAGTGAGCTGGTTAACGTGCTGTCTATCAGTGTGTTTCTGGGGTGTCCCGGGGTCAGTAGTGACCTGGTTAACGTGCTGTCTATCAGTGTGTTTCTGGGGTGTCCTGGGGTCAGTAGTGATCTGGTTAACGTGCTGTCTATCAGTGTGTTTCTGGGGTGTACTGGGGTCAGTAGTGAGCTGGTTAACGTGCTGTCTCTCAGTGTGTTTCTGGGCTGTCCTGGGGTCAGCAGTGATCTGGTTAACGTGCTGTCTATCAGTGTGTTTCTGGGCTGTCCTGGGGTCAGTAGTGAGCTGGTTAACGTGCTGTCTATCAGTGTGTTTCTGGGGTGTCCTGGGGTCAGTAGTGTTCTGGTTAATGTGCTGTCTATCAGTGTGTTTCTGGGATGTCCTGGGGTCAGTAGTGAGCTGGTTAACGTGCTGTCTATCACTGTGTTTCTGGGCTGTCCTGGGGTCAGTAGTGAGCTGGTTAACGTGCTGTCTATCAGTGTGTTTCTGGGCTGTCCTGGGGTCAGTAGTGAGCTGGTTAACGTGCTGTCTATCAGTGTGTTTCTGGGGTGTCCCGGGGTCAGTAGTGAGCTGGTTAACGTGCTGTCTATCAGTGTGTTTCTGGGCTGTCCCGGGGTCAGTAGTGAGCTGGTTAATGTGCTGTCTATCAGTGTGTTTCTGGGGTGTACTGGGGTCAGTAGTGATCTGGTTAACGTGCTGTCTATCAGTGTGTTTCTGGGGTGTACTGGGGTCAGTAGTGATCTGGTTAACGTGCTGTCTATCAGTGTGTTTCTGGGCTGTCCTGGGGTCAGTAGTGATCTGGTTAATGTGCTGTCTATCAGTGTGTTTCTGGGGTGTCCTGGGGTCAGTAGTGATCTGGTTAACGTGCTGTCTATCAGTGTGTTTCTGGGCTGTCCTGGGGTCAGTAGTGAGCTGGTTAACGTGCTGTCTATCAGTGTGTTTCTGGGGTGTCCTGGGGTCAGTAGTGAGCTGGTTAACGTGCTGTCTATCAGTGTGTTTCTGGGCTGTCCTGGGGTCAGTAGTGAGCTGGTTAACGTGCTGTCTATCAGTGTGTTTCTGGGCTGTCCTGGGGTCAGTAGTGAGCTGGTTAACGTGCTGTCTATCAGTGTGTTTCTGGGGTGTCCTGGGGTCAGTAGTGACCTGGTTAACGTGCTGTCTATCAGTGTGTTTCTGGGCTGTCCTGGGGTCAGTAGTGAGCTGGTTAACATGCTGTCTATCAGTGTGTTTCTGGGGTGTCCCGGGGTCAGTCGTGAGCTGGTTAACGTGCTGTCTATCAGTGTGTTTCTGGGATGTCCTGGGGTCAGTAGTGATCTGGTTAACGTGCTGTCTATCAGTGTGTTTCTGGGGTGTCCTGGGGTCAGTAGTGATCTGGTTAACGTGCTGTCTATCAGTGTGTTTCTGGGCTGTCCTGGGGTCAGTAGTGAGCTGGTTAACGTGCTGTCTATCAGTGTGTTTCTGGGCTGTCCTGGGGTCAGTAGTGAGCTGGTTAACGTGCTGTCTATCAGTGTGTTTCTGGGCTGTCCTGGGGTCAGTAGTGAGCTGGTTATCGTGCTGTCTATCAGTGTGTTTCTGGGCTGTCCTGGGGTCAGTAGTGATCTGGTTAACGTGCTGACTATCAGTGTGTTTCTGGGCTGTCCTGGGGTCAGTAGTGGTCTGGTTATCGTGCTGTCTATCAGTGTGTTTCTGGTGTGTCCTGGGGTCAGTGGTGAGCTGGTTAACGTGCTGTCTATCAGTGTGTTTCTGGGCTGTCCTGGGGTCAGTAGTGAGCTGGTTAACGTGCTGTCTATCAGTGTGTTTCTGGGCTGTCCTGGGGTCAGTAGTGAGCTGGTTAACGTGCTGTCTATCAGTGTGTTTCTGGGCTGTCCCGGGGTCAGTAGTGAGCTGGTTAACGTGCTGTCTATCAGTGTGTTTCTGGGCTGTCCCGGGGTCAGTAGTGAGCTGGTTAACGTGCTGTCTATCAGTGTGTTTCTGGGCTGTCCCGGGGTCAGTAGTGAGCTGGTTAACGTGCTGTCTATCAGTGTGTTTCTGGGCTGTCCCGGGGTCAGTAGTGACCTGGTTAACGTGCTGTCTATCAGTGTGTTTCTGGGCTGTCCTGGGGTCAGTAGTGATCTGGTTAACGTGCTGTCTATCAGTGTGTTTCTGGGCTGTCCTGGGGTCAGTAGTGAGCTGGTTAACGTGCTGTCTATCAGTGTGTTTCTGGGGTGTCCTGGGGTCAGTAGTGATCTGGTTAACGTGCTGTCTATCAGTGTGTTTCTGGGGTGTCCTGGGGTCAGTAGTGATCTGGTTAATGTGCTGTCTATCAGTGTGTTTCTGGGCTGTCCTGGGGTCAGTAGTGATCTGGTTAACGTGCTGACTATCAGTGTGTTTCTGGGCTGTCCTGGGGTGAGTAGTGAGCTGGTTAACGTGCTGTCTATCAGTGTGTTTCTGGGCTGTCCTGGGGTCAGTAGTGAGCTGGTTAACGTGCTGTCTATCAGTGTGTTTCTGGGCTGTCCTGGGGTCAGTAGTGATCTGGTTAACGTGCTGTCTATCAGTGTGTTTCTGGGCTGTCCTGGGGTCAGGAGTGAGCTGGTTAATGTGCTGTCTATCAGTGTGTTTCTGGGCTGTCCTGGGGTCAGTAGTGAGCTGGTTAATGTGCTGTCTATCAGTGTGTTTCTGGGCTGTCCTGGGGTCAGTAGTGATCTGGTTAACGTGCTGTCTATCAGTGTGTTTCTGGGCTGTCCTGGGGTCAGTAGTGAGCTGGTTAATGTGCTGTCTATCAGTGTGTTTCTGGGCTGTCCTGGGGTCAGCAGTGAGCTGGTTAACGTGCTGTCTATCAGTGTGTTTCTGGGGTGTCCTGGGGTCAGTAGTGATCTGGTTAACGTGCTGTCTATCAGTGTGTTTCTGGGCTGTCCTGGGGTCAGTAGTGATCTGGTTAACGTGCTGTCTATCAGTGTGTTTCTGGGCTGTCCCGGGGTCAGTAGTGATCTGGTTAACGTGCTGTCTATCAGTGTGTTTCTGGGCTGTCCCGGGGTCAGTAGTGAGCTGGTTAACGTGCTGTCTATCAGTGTGTTTCTGGGCTGTCCTGGGGTCAGTGGTGAGCTGGTTAACGTGCTGTGTATCAGTGTGTTTCTGGGCTGTCCTGGGGTCAGTGGTGAGCTGGTTAACGTGCTGTCTATCAGTGTGTTTCTGGGCTGTCCCGGGGTCAGTAGTGAGCTGGTTATCGTGCTGTCTATCAGTGTGTTTCTGGGGTGTACTGGGGTCAGTAGTGAGCTGGTTATCGTGCTGTCTATCAGTGTGTTTCTGGGCTGTCCTGGGGTCAGTGGTGAGCTGGTTATCGTGCTGTCTATCAGTGTGTTTCTGGGCTGTCCTGGGGTCAGTAGTGATCTGGTTAACGTGCTGTCTATCAGTGTGTTTCTGGGCTGTCCTGGGCTCAGTAGTGATCTGGTTAACGTGCTGTCTATCAGTGTGTTTCTGGGCTGTCCTGGGGTCAGCAGTGATCTGGTTAACGTGCTGTCTATCAGTGAGTTTCTGGGCTGTCCTGGGGTCAGTAGTGAGCTGGTTAACGTGCTGTATATCAGTGTGTTTCTGGTGTGTCCTGGGGTCAGTGGTGAGCTGGTTAACGTGCTGTCTATCAGTGTTTCTGGGCTGTCCTGGGGTCAGTAGTGATCTGGTTAAAGTGCTGTCTATCAGTGTGTTTCTGGGCTGTCCTGGGGTCAGTAGTGATCTGGTTAACGTGCTGTCTATCAGTGTGTTTCTGGGGTGTCCTGGGGTCAGTAGTGATCTGCTTAACGTGCTGTCTATCAGTGTGTTTCTGGGCTGTCCTGGGATCAGTAGTGAGCTGGTTATCGTGCTGTCTATCAGTGTGTTTCTGGGCAGTCCTGGGGTCAGTAGTGAGCTGGTTATCGTGCTGTCTATCAGTGTGTTTCTGGGATGTCCTGGGGTCAGTAGTGAGCTGGTTAACGTGCTGTCTATCAGTGTGTTTCTGGGCTGTCCTGGGGTCAGTAGTGATCTGGTTAACGTGCTGTCTATCAGTGTGTTTCTGGGGTGTCCTGGGGTCAGTAGTGAGCTGGTTAATGTGCTGTCTATCAGTGTGTTTCTGGGCTGTCCTGGGATCAGTAGTGATCTGGTTAACGTGCTGTCTATCAGTGTGTTTCTGGGGTGTCCTGGGGTCAGTAGTGAGCTGGTTAATGTTCTGTCTATCAGTGTGTTTCTGGACTGTCCTGGGGTCAGTAGTGAGCTGGTTAATGTGCTGTCTATCAGTGTGTTTCTGGGCTGTCCTGGGGTCAGTAGTGATCTGGTTAACGTGCTGTCTATCAGTGTGTTTCTGGGGTGTCCTGGGGTCAGTAGTGAGCTGGTTAACGTGCTGTCTATCAGTTTGTTTCTGGGGTGTCCTGGGGTCAGTAGTGAGCTGGTTAACGTGCTGTCTATCAGTGTGTTTCTGGGCTGTCCTGGGGTCAGTAGTGATCTGGTTAACGTGCTGTCTATCAGTGTGTTTCTGGGCTGTCCTGGGGTCAGTAGTGAGCTGGTTAACGTGCTGTCTATCAGTGTGTTTCTGGGCTGTCCTGGGGTCAGTAGTGAGCTGGTTAACGTGCTGTCTATCAGTGTGTTTCTGGGATGTCCTGGGGTCAGTAGTGAGCTGGTTAACGTGCTGTCTATCAGTGTGTTTCTGGGCTGTCCTGGGGTCAGTAGTGATCTGGTTAACGTGCTGTCTATCAGTGTGTTTCTGGGCTGTCCTGGGGTCAGTAGTGAGCTGGTTAACGTGCTGTCTATCAGTGTGTTTCTGGGCTGTCCTGGGGTCAGTAGTGAGCTGGTTAACGTGCTGTCTATCAGTGTGTTTCTGGGATGTCCTGGGGTCAGTAGTGATCTGGTTAACGTGCTGTCTATCAGTGTGTTTCTGGGCTGTCCTGGGCTCAGTAGTGATCTGGTTAACGTGCAGTCTATCAGTGTGTTTCTGGGCTGTCCTGGGGTCAGCAGTGATCTGGTTAACGTGCTGTCTATCAGTGAGTTTCTGGGCTGTCCTGGGGTCAGTAGTGAGCTGGTTAACGTGCTGTATATCAGTGTGTTTCTGGTGTGTCCTGGGGTCAGTGGTGAGCTGGTTAACGTGCTGTCTATCAGTGTGTTTCTGGGCTGTCCTGGGGTCAGTAGTGATCTGGTTAAAGTGCTGTCTATCAGTGTGTTTCTGGGCTGTCCTGGGGTCAGTAGTGATCTGGTTAACGTGCTGTCTATCAGTGTGTTTCTGGGGTGTCCTGGGGTCAGTAGTGATCTGCTTAACGTGCTGTCTATCAGTGTGTTTCTGGGCTGTCCTGGGATCAGTAGTGAGCTGGTTATCGTGCTGTCTATCAGTGTGTTTCTGGGCAGTCCTGGGGTCAGTAGTGAGCTGGTTATCGTGCTGTCTATCAGTGTGTTTCTGGGATGTCCTGGGGTCAGTAGTGAGCTGGTTAACGTGCTGTCTATCAGTGTGTTTCTGGGCTGTCCTGGGGTCAGTAGTGATCTGGTTAACGTGCTGTCTATCAGTGTGTTTCTGGGGTGTCCTGGGGTCAGTAGTGAGCTGGTTAATGTGCTGTCTATCAGTGTGTTTCTGGGCTGTCCTGGGATCAGTAGTGATCTGGTTAACGTGCTGTCTATCAGTGTGTTTCTGGGGTGTCCTGGGGTCAGTAGTGAGCTGGTTAATGTTCTGTCTATCAGTGTGTTTCTGGACTGTCCTGGGGTCAGTAGTGAGCTGGTTAATGTGCTGTCTATCAGTGTGTTTCTGGGCTGTCCTGGGGTCAGTAGTGATCTGGTTAACGTGCTGTCTATCAGTGTGTTTCTGGGGTGTCCTGGGGTCAGTAGTGAGCTGGTTAACGTGCTGTCTATCAGTTTGTTTCTGGGGTGTCCTGGGGTCAGTAGTGAGCTGGTTAACGTGCTGTCTATCAGTGTGTTTCTGGGCTGTCCTGGGGTCAGTAGTGATCTGGTTAACGTGCTGTCTATCAGTGTGTTTCTGGGCTGTCCTGGGGTCAGTAGTGAGCTGGTTAACGTGCTGTCTATCAGTGTGTTTCTGGGCTGTCCTGGGGTCAGTAGTGAGCTGGTTAACGTGCTGTCTATCAGTGTGTTTCTGGGATGTCCTGGGGTCAGTAGTGAGCTGGTTAACGTGCTGTCTATCAGTGTGTTTCTGGGCTGTCCTGGGGTCAGTAGTGATCTGGTTAACGTGCTGTCTATCAGTGTGTTTCTGGGCTGTCCTGGGGTCAGTAGTGAGCTGGTTAACGTGCTGTCTATCAGTGTGTTTCTGGGCTGTCCTGGGGTCAGTAGTGAGCTGGTTAACGTGCTGTCTATCAGTGTGTTTCTGGGATGTCCTGGGGTCAGTAGTGAGCTGGTTAACGTGCTGTCTATCAGTGTGTTTCTGGGGTGTCCTGGGGTCAGTAGTGATCTGGTTAACGTGCTGTCTATCAGTGTGTTTCTGGGCTGTCCTGGGGTCAGTAGTGAGCTGGTTAACGTGCTGTCTATCAGTGTGTTTCTGGGCTGTCCCGGGGTCAGTAGTGAGCTGGTTAACGTGCTGTCTATCAGTGTGTTTCTGGGCTGTCCTGGGGTCAGTAGTGATCTGGTTAACGTGCTGTCTATCAGTGTGTTTCTGGGATGTCCTGGGGTCAGTAGTGAGCTGGTTAATGTGCTGTCTATCAGTGTGTTTCTGGGGTGTCCTGGGGTCAGTAGTGAGCTGGTTAATGTGCTGTCTATCAGTGTGTTTCTGGGCTGTCCTGGGGTCAGTAGTGATCTGGTTAACGTGCTGTCTATCAGTGTGTTTCTGGGGTGTCCTGGGGTCAGTAGTGAGCTGGTTAACGTGCTGTCTATCAGTGTGTTTCTGGGCTGTCCTGGGGTCAGTAGTGATCTGGTTAACGTGCTGTCTATCAGTGTGTTTCTGGGCTGTCCTGGGGTCAGTAGTGATCTGGTTAATGTGCTGTCTATCAGTGTGTTTCTGGGATGTCCTGGGGTCAGTAGTGATCTGGTTAACGTGCTGTCTATCAGTGTGTTTCTGGGCTGTCCTGGGGTCAGTAGTGAGCTGGTTAACATGCTGTCTATCAGTGTGTTTCTGGGCTGTCCCGGGGTCAGTGGTGAGCTGGTTAACGTGCTGTCTATCAGTGTGTTTCTGGGCTGTCCTGGGGTCAGTAGTGATCCGGTTAACGTGCTGTCTATCAGTGTGTTTCTGGGATGTCCTGGGGTCAGTAGTGAGCTGGTTAACGTGCTGTCTATCAGTGTGTTTCTGGGCTGTCCTGGGGTCAGTAGTGATCTGGTTAACGTGCTGTCTATCAGTGTGTTTCTGGGGTGTCCTGGGGTCAGTAGTGAGCTGGTTAATGTGCTGTCTATCAGTGTGTTTCTGGGCTGTCCTGGGGTCAGTAGTGATCTGGTTAACGTGCTGTCTATCAGTGTGTTTCTGGGGTGTCCTGGGGTCAGTAGTGAGCTGGTTAATGTTCTGTCTATCAGTGTGTTTCTGGACTGTCCTGGGGTCAGTAGTGAGCTGGTTAATGTGCTGTCTATCAGTGTGTTTCTGGGCTGTCCTGGGGTCAGTAGTGATCTGGTTAACGTGCTGTCTATCAGTGTGTTTCTGGGGTGTCCTGGGGTCAGTAGTGAGCTGGTTAACGTGCTGTCTATCAGTGTGTTTCTGGGCTGTCCTGGGGTCAGTAGTGATCTGGTTATCGTGCTGTCTATCAGTGTGTTTCTGGGCTGTCCTGGGGTCAGTAGTGAGCTGGTTAACGTGCTGTCTATCAGTGTGTTTCTGGGCTGTCCTGGGGTCAGTAGTGATCTGGTTAACGTGCTGTCTATCAGTGTGTTTCTGGGCTGTCCTGGGGTCAGTAGTGAGCTGGTTAACGTGCTGTCTATCAGTGTGTTTCTGGGCTGTCCTGGGGTCAGTAGTGAGCTGGTTAACGTGCTGTCTATCAGTGTGTTTCTGGGATGTCCTGGGGTCAGTAGTGAGCTGGTTAACGTGCTGACTATCAGTCTGTTTCTGGGCTGTCCTGGGGTCAGTAGTGATCTGGTTAATGTGCTGTCTATCAGTGTGTTTCTGGGCTGTCCTGGGGTCAGTAGTGAGCTGGTTAATGTGCTGTCTATCAGTGTGTTTCTGGGCTGTCCTGGGGTCAGTAGTGAGCTGGTTAACGTGCTGTCTATCAGTGTGTTTCTGGGCTGTCCTGGGGTCAGTAGTGATCTGGTTAACGTGCTGTCTATCAGTGTGTTTCTGGGCTGTCCTGGGGTCAGTAGTGAGCTGGTTAACGTGCTGTCTATCAGTGTGTTTCTGGGCTGTCCTGGGGTCAGTAGTGACCTGGTTAATGTGCTGACTATCAGTGTGTTTCTGGGGTGTCCTGTGGTCAGTAGTGATCTGGTTAACGTGCTGTCTATCAGTGTGTTTCTGGGCTGTCCCGGGGTCAGTAGTGAGCTGGTTAACGTGCTGTCTATCAGTGTGTTTATGGGCTGTCCTGGGGTCAGTAGTGATCTGGTTAACGTGCTGTCTATCAGTGTGTTTCTGGGCTGTCCTGGGGTCAGTAGTGAGCTGGTTAACGTCCTGTCTATCAGTGTGTTTCTGGGCTGTCCCGGGGTCAGTAGTGAGCTGGTTAACGTGCTGTCTATCAGTGTGTTTCTGGGGTGTCCTGGGGTCAGTAGTGATCTGGTTAACGTGCTGTCTATCAGTGTGTTTCTGGGCTGTCCTGGGGTCAGTAGTGAGCTGGTTAACGTGCTGTCTATCAGTGTGTTTCTGGGCTGTCCCGGGGTCAGTAGTGAGCTGGTTAACGTGCTGTCTATCAGTGTGTTTCTGGGCTGTCCTGGGGTCAGTAGTGATCTGGTTAACGTGCTGTCTATCAGTGTGTTTCTGGGATGTCCTGGGGTCAGTAGTGAGCTGGTTAATGTGCTGTCTATCAGTGTGTTTCTGGGGTGTCCTGGGGTCAGTAGTGAGCTGGTTAATGTGCTGTCTATCAGTGTGTTTCTGGGCTGTCCTGGGGTCAGTAGTGATCTGGTTAACGTGCTGTCTATCAGTGTGTTTCTGGGGTGTCCTGGGGTCAGTAGTGAGCTGGTTAACGTGCTGTCTATCAGTGTGTTTCTGGGCTGTCCTGGGGTCAGTAGTGATCTGGTTAACGTGCTGTCTATCAGTGTGTTTCTGGGCTGTCCTGGGGTCAGTAGTGATCTGGTTAATGTGCTGTCTATCAGTGTGTTTCTGGGATGTCCTGGGGTCAGTAGTGATCTGGTTAACGTGCTGTCTATCAGTGTGTTTCTGGGCTGTCCTGGGGTCAGTAGTGAGCTGGTTAACATGCTGTCTATCAGTGTGTTTCTGGGCTGTCCCGGGGTCAGTGGTGAGCTGGTTAACGTGCTGTCTATCAGTGTGTTTCTGGGCTGTCCTGGGGTCAGTAGTGATCCGGTTAACGTGCTGTCTATCAGTGTGTTTCTGGGATGTCCTGGGGTCAATAGTGAGCTGGTTAACGTGCTGTCTATCAGTGTGTTTCTGGGCTGTCTGGGGTCAGTAGTGATCTGGTTAACGTGCTGTCTATCAGTGTGTTTCTGGGGTGTCCTGGGGTCAGTAGTGATCTGGTTAACGTGCTGTCTATCACTGTGTTTCTGGGGTGTCCTGGGGTCAGTAGTGATCTGGTTAACGTGCTGTCTATCACTGTGTTTCTGGGCTGTCCTGGGGGTCAGTAGTGATCTGGTTAACGTGCTGTCTATCAGTGTGTTTCTGGGGTGTCCTGGGGTCAGTAGTGAGCTGGTTAACGTGCTGTCTATCAGTGTGTTTCTGGGCTGTCCTGGGGTCAGTAGTGAGCTGGTTAACGTGCTATCTTTCAGTGTGTTTCTGGGCTGTCCTGGGGTCAGTAGTGAGCTGGTTAACGTGCTGTCTATCAGTGTGTTTCTTGGCTGTCCTGGGGTCAGTAGTGAGCTGGTTAACGTGCTGTCTATCAGTGTGTTTCTGGGCTGTCCTGGGGTCAGTAGTGATCTGGTTAACGTCCTGTCTATCAGTGTGTTTCTGGGCTGTCCTGGGGTCAGTAGTGATCTGGTTAACGTGCTGTCTATCACTGTGTTTCTGGTGTGTCCTGGGGTCAGTAGTGATCTGGTTAACGTGCTGTCTATCAGTGTGTTTCTGGGGTGTCCTGGGGTCAGTAGTGATCTGGTTAACGTGCTGTCTATCAGTGTGTTTCTGGGCTGTCCTGGGGTCAGTAGTGATCTGGTTAACGTGCTGTCTATCAGTGTGTTTCTGGGCTGTCCTGGGGTCAGTAGTGAGCTGGTTAACGTGCTGTCTATCAGTGTGTTTCTGGGGTGTCCTGGGGTCAGTAGTGATCTGGTTAACGTGCTGTCTATCAGTGTGTTTCTGGGCTGTCCTGGGGTCAGTAGTGGTCTGGTTAACGTGCTGTCTATCAGTGTGTTTCTGGGCTGTCCTGGGGTCAGTAGTGATCTGGTTATCGTGCTGTCTATCAGTGTGTTTCTGGGCTGTCCTGGGGTCAGTAGTGATCTGGTTAACGTGCTGTCTATCAGTGTGTTTCTGGTGTGTCCTGGGGTCAGTGGTGAGCTGGTTAACGTGCTGTCTATCAGTGTGTTTCTGGGCTGTCCTGGGGTCAGTAGTGATCTGGTTAACGTGCTGTCTATCAGTGTGTTTCTGGGGTGTCCTGGGGTCAGTAGTGAGCTGGTTAACGTGCTGTCTATCAGTGTGTTTCTGGGCTGTCCTGGGGTCAGTAGTGAGCTGGTTAACGTGCTGTCTATCAGTGTGTTTCTGGGGTGTCCTGGGGTCAGTAGTGACCTGGTTAACGTGCTGTCTATCAGTGTGTTTCTGGGGTGTCCTGGGGTCAGTAGTGAGCTGGTTAACGTGCTGACTATCAGTGTGTTTCTGGGGTGTCCTGGGGTCAGTAGTGACCTGGTTAACGTGCTGTCTATCAGTGTGTTTCTGGGGTGTCCTGGGGTCAGTAGTGAGCTGGTTAACGTGCTGTCTATCAGTGTGTTTCTGGGCTGTCCTGGGGTCAGTAGTGAGCTGGTTAACGTGCTGTCTATCAGTGTGTTTCTGGGCTGTCCCGTGGTCAGTAGTGATCTGGTTAACGTGCTGTCTATCACTGTGTTTCTGGGCTGTCCTGGGGTCAGTAGTGAGCTGGTTAACGTGCTGTCTATCAGTGTGTTTCTGGGGTGTCCTGGGGTCAGTAGTGAGCTGGTTAACGTGCTGTCTATCAGTGTGTTTCTGGGCTGTCCCGGGGTCAGTAGTGACCTGGTTAACGTGCTGTCTATCAGTGTGTTTCTGGGGTGTCCTGGGGTCAGTAGTGATCTGGTTAACGTGCTGTCTATCAGTGTGTTTCTGGGCTGTCCTGGGGTCAGTAGTGATCTGGTTAATGTGCTGTCTATCAGTGTGTTTCTGGGCTGTCCTGGGGTCAGTAGTGAGCTGGTTAATGTGCTGTCTATCAGTGTGTTTCTGGGCTGTCCTGGGGTCAGTAGTGAGCTGGTTAACGTGCTGTCTATCAGTGTGTTTCTGGGCTGTCCTGGGGTCAGTAGTGATCTGGTTAACGTGCTGTCTATCAGTGTGTTTCTGGGCTGTCCTGGGGTCAGTAGTGAGCTGGTTAACGTGCTGTCTATCAGTGTGTTTCTGGGCTGTCCTGGGGTCAGTAGTGACCTGGTTAATGTGCTGACTATCAGTGTGTTTCTGGGGTGTCCTGTGGTCAGTAGTGATCTGGTTAACGTGCTGTCTATCAGTGTGTTTCTGGGCTGTCCCGGGGTCAGTAGTGAGCTGGTTAACGTGCTGTCTATCAGTGTGTTTATGGGCTGTCCTGGGGTCAGTAGTGATCTGGTTAACGTGCTGTCTATCAGTGTGTTTATGGGCTGTCCTGGGGTCAGTAGTGAGCTGGTTAACGTCCTGTCTATCAGTGTGTTTCTGGGCTGTCCCGGGGTCAGTAGTGAGCTGGTTAACGTGCTGTCTATCAGTGTGTTTCTGGGGTGTCCTGGGGTCAGTAGTGATCTGGTTAACGTGCTGTCTATCAGTGTGTTTCTGGGCTGTCCTGGGGTCAGTAGTGAGCTGGTTAACGTGCTGTCTATCAGTGTGTTTCTGGGCTGTCCCGGGGTCAGTAGTGAGCTGGTTAACGTGCTGTCTATCAGTGTGTTTCTGGGCTGTCCTGGGGTCAGTAGTGATCTGGTTAACGTGCTGGCTATCAGTGTGTTTCTGGGATGTCCTGGGGTCAGTAGTGAGCTGGTTAATGTGCTGTCTATCAGTGTGTTTCTGGGGTGTCCTGGGGTCAGTAGTGAGCTGGTTAATGTGCTGTCTATCAGTGTGTTTCTGGGCTGTCCTGGGGTCAGTAGTGATCTGGTTAACGTGCTGTCTATCAGTGTGTTTCTGGGGTGTCCTGGGGTCAGTAGTGAGCTGGTTAACGTGCTGTCTATCAGTGTGTTTCTGGGCTGTCTTGGGGTCAGTAGTGATCTGGTTAACGTGCTGTCTATCAGTGTGTTTCTGGGCTGTCCTGGGGTCAGTAGTGATCTGGTTAATGTGCTGTCTATCAGTGTGTTTCTGGGATGTCCTGGGGTCAGTAGTGATCTGGTTAACGTGCTGTCTATCAGTGTGTTTCTGGGCTGTCCTGGGGTCAGTAGTGAGCTGGTTAACATGCTGTCTATCAGTGTGTTTCTGGGCTGTCCCGGGGTCAGTGGTGAGCTGGTTAACGTGCTGTCTATCAGTGTGTTTCTGGGCTGTCCTGGGGTCAGTAGTGATCCGGTTAACGTGCTGTCTATCAGTGTGTTTCTGGGATGTCCTGGGGTCAGTAGTGAGCTGGTTAACGTGCTGTCTATCAGTGTGTTTCTGGGCTGTCCTGGGGTCAGTAGTGATCTGGTTAACGTGCTGTCTATCAGTGTGTTTCTGGGGTGTCCTGGGGTCAGTAGTGAGCTGGTTAATGTGCTGTCTATCAGTGTGTTTCTGGGCTGTCCTGGGGTCAGTAGTGATCTGGTTAACGTGCTGTCTATCAGTGTGTTTCTGGGGTGTCCTGGGGTCAGTAGTGAGCTGGTTAATGTTCTGTCTATCAGTGTGTTTCTGGACTGTCCTGGGGTCAGTAGTGAGCTGGTTAATGTGCTGTCTATCAGTGTGTTTCTGGGCTGTCCTGGGGTCAGTAGTGATCTGGTTAACGTGCTGTCTATCAGTGTGTTTCTGGGGTGTCCTGGGGTCAGTAGTGAGCTGGTTAACGTGCTGTCTATCAGTGTGTTTCTGGGGTGTCCTGGGGTCAGTAGTGAGCTGGTTAACGTGCTGTCTATCAGTGTGTTTCTGGGCTGTCCTGGGGTCAGTAGTGATCTGGTTAACGTGCTGTCTATCAGTGTGTTTCTGGGCTGTCCTGGGGTCAGTAGTGAGCTGGTTAACGTGCTGTCTATCAGTGTGTTTCTGGGCTGTCCTGGGGTCAGTAGTGAGCTGGTTAACGTGCTGTCTATCAGTGTGTTTCTGGGATGTCCTGGGGTCAGTAGTGAGCTGGTTAACGTGCTGACTATCAGTCTGTTTCTGGGCTGTCCTGGGGTCAGTAGTGATCTGGTTAATGTGCTGTCTATCAGTGTGTTTCTGGGCTGTCCTGGGGTCAGTAGTGAGCTGATTAATGTGCTGTCTATCAGTGTGTTTCTGGGCTGTCCTGGGGTCAGTAGTGAGCTGGTTAACGTGCTGTCTATCAGTGTGTTTCTGGGCTGTCCTGGGGTCAGTAGTGATCTGGTTAACGTGCTGTCTATCAGTGTGTTTCTGGGCTGTCCTGGGGTCAGTAGTGAGCTGGTTAACGTGCTGTCTATCAGTGTGTTTCTGGGCTGTCCTGGGGTCAGTAGTGACCTGGTTAATGTGCTGACTATCAGTGTGTTTCTGGGGTGTCCTGTGGTCAGTAGTGATCTGGTTAACGTGCTGTCTATCAGTGTGTTTCTGGGCTGTCCCGGGGTCAGTAGTGAGCTGGTTAACGTGCTGTCTATCAGTGTGTTTATGGGCTGTCCTGGGGTCAGTAGTGATCTGGTTAACGTGCTGTCTATCAGTGTGTTTCTGGGCTGTCCTGGGGTCAGTAGTGAGCTGGTTAACGTCCTGTCTATCAGTGTGTTTCTGGGCTGTCCCGGGGTCAGTAGTGAGCTGGTTAACGTGCTGTCTATCAGTGTGTTTCTGGGGTGTCCTGGGGTCAGTAGTGATCTGGTTAACGTGCTGTCTATCAGTGTGTTTCTGGGCTGTCCTGGGGTCAGTAGTGAGCTGGTTAACGTGCTGTCTATCAGTGTGTTTCTGGGCTGTCCCGGGGTCAGTAGTGAGCTGGTTAACGTGCTGTCTATCAGTGTGTTTCTGGGCTGTCCTGGGGTCAGTAGTGATCTGGTTAACGTGCTGTCTATCAGTGTGTTTCTGGGATGTCCTGGGGTCAGTAGTGAGCTGGTTAATGTGCTGTCTATCAGTGTGTTTCTGGGGTGTCCTGGGGTCAGTAGTGAGCTGGTTAATGTGCTGTCTATCAGTGTGTTTCTGGGCTGTCCTGGGGTCAGTAGTGATCTGGTTAACGTGCTGTCTATCAGTGTGTTTCTGGGGTGTCCTGGGGTCAGTAGTGAGCTGGTTAACGTGCTGTCTATCAGTGTGTTTCTGGGCTGTCCTGGGGTCAGTAGTGATCTGGTTAACGTGCTGTCTATCAGTGTGTTTCTGGGCTGTCCTGGGGTCAGTAGTGATCTGGTTAATGTGCTGTCTATCAGTGTGTTTCTGGGATGTCCTGGGGTCAGTAGTGATCTGGTTAACGTGCTGTCTATCAGTGTGTTTCTGGGCTGTCCTGGGGTCAGTAGTGAGCTGGTTAACATGCTGTCTATCAGTGTGTTTCTGGGCTGTCCCGGGGTCAGTGGTGAGCTGGTTAACGTGCTGTCTATCAGTGTGTTTCTGGGCTGTCCTGGGGTCAGTAGTGATCCGGTTAACGTGCTGTCTATCAGTGTGTTTCTGGGATGTCCTGGGGTCAATAGTGAGCTGGTTAACGTGCTGTCTATCAGTGTGTTTCTGGGCTGTCTGGGGTCAGTAGTGATCTGGTTAACGTGCTGTCTATCAGTGTGTTTCTGGGGTGTCCTGGGGTCAGTAGTGATCTGGTTAACGTGCTGTCTATCACTGTGTTTCTGGGGTGTCCTGGGGTCAGTAGTGATCTGGTTAACGTGCTGTCTATCACTGTGTTTCTGGGCTGTCCTGGGGGTCAGTAGTGATCTGGTTAACGTGCTGTCTATCAGTGTGTTTCTGGGGTGTCCTGGGGTCAGTAGTGAGCTGGTTAACGTGCTGTCTATCAGTGTGTTTCTGGGCTGTCCTGGGGTCAGTAGTGAGCTGGTTAACGTGCTGTCTTTCAGTGTGTTTCTGGGCTGTCCTGGGGTCAGTAGTGAGCTGGTTAACGTGCTGTCTATCAGTGTGTTTCTGGGCTGTCCTGGGGTCAGTAGTGAGCTGGTTAACGTGCTGTCTATCAGTGTGTTTCTGGGCTGTCCTGGGGTCAGTAGTGATCTGGTTAACGTCCTGTCTATCAGTGTGTTTCTGGGCTGTCCTGGGGTCAGTAGTGATCTGGTTAACGTGCTGTCTATCACTGTGTTTCTGGTGTGTCCTGGGGTCAGTAGTGATCTGGTTAACGTGCTGTCTATCAGTGTGTTTCTGGGGTGTCCTGGGGTCAGTAGTGATCTGGTTAACGTGCTGTCTATCAGTGTGTTTCTGGGCTGTCCTGGGGTCAGTAGTGATCTGGTTAACGTGCTGTCTATCAGTGTGTTTCTGGGCTGTCCTGGGGTCAGTAGTGAGCTGGTTAACGTGCTGTCTATCAGTGTGTTTCTGGGGTGTCCTGGGGTCAGTAGTGATCTGGTTAACGTGCTGTTTATCAGTGTGTTTCTGGGCTGTCCTGGGGTCAGTAGTGGTCTGGTTAACGTGCTGTCTATCAGTGTGTTTCTGGGCTGTCCTGGGGTCAGTAGTGATCTGGTTATCGTGCTGTCTATCAGTGTGTTTCTGGGCTGTCCTGGGGTCAGTAGTGATCTGGTTAACGTGCTGTCTATCAGTGTGTTTCTGGTGTGTCCTGGGGTCAGTGGTGAGCTGGTTAACGTGCTGTCTATCAGTGTGTTTCTGGGCTGTCCTGGGGTCAGTAGTGATCTGGTTAACGTGCTGTCTATCAGTGTGTTTCTGGGCTGTCCTGGGGTCAGTAGTGAGCTGGTTAACGTGCTGTCTATCAGTGTGTTTCTGGGGTGTCCTGGGGTCAGTAGTGACCTGGTTAACGTGCTGTCTATCAGTGTGTTTCTGGGGTGTCCTGGGGTCAGTAGTGAGCTGGGTAACGTGCTGACTATCAGTGTGTTTCTGGGGTGTCCTGGGGTCAGTAGTGACCTGGTTAACGTGCTGTCTATCAGTGTGTTTCTGGGGTGTCCTGGGGTCAGTAGTGAGCTGGTTAACGTGCTGTCTATCAGTGTGTTTCTGGGCTGTCCTGGGGTCAGTAGTGAGCTGGTTAACGTGCTGTCTATCAGTGTGTTTCTGGGCTGTCCCGTGGTCAGTAGTGATCTGGTTAACGTGCTGTCTATCACTGTGTTTCTGGGCTGTCCTGGGGTCAGTAGTGAGCTGGTTAACGTGCTGTCTATCAGTGTGTTTCTGGGGTGTCCTGGGGTCAGTAGTGATCTGGTTAACGTGCTGTCTATCAGTGTGTTTCTGGGCTGTCCTGGGGTCAGTAGTGATCTGGTTAACGTGCTGTCTATCAGTGTGTTTCTGGGCTGTCCCGGGGTCAGTAGTGATCTGGTTAACGTGCTGACTATCAGTGTGTTTCTGGGATGTCCCGGGGTCAGTAGTGATCTGGTTAACGTGCTGTCTATCAGTGTGTTTCTGGGATGTCCTGGGGTCAGTAGTGATCTGGTTAACGTGCTGTCTATCAGTGAGTTTCTGGGGTGTCCTGGGGTCAGTAGTGATCTGGTTAATGTGCTGTCTATCAGTGTGTTTCTGGGCTGTCCTGGGGTCAGTAGTGATCTGGTTAACATGCTGTCTATCAGTGTGTTTCTGGGGTGTCCTGGGGTCAGTAGTGATCTGGTTAACGTGCTGTCTATCAGTGTGTTTCTGGGGTGTCCTGGGGTCAGTAGTGATCTGGTTAACGTGCTGTCTATCAGTGTGTTTCTGGGGTGTCCTGGGGTCAGTAGTGATCCGGTTAACGTGCTGTCTATCAGTGTGTTTCTGGGCTGTCCTGGGGTCAGTAGTGAGCTGGTTAACGTGCTGTCTATCAGTGTGTTTCTGGGCTGTCCTGGGGTCAGTAGTGAGCTGGTTAACGTGCTGTCTATCACTGTGTTTCTGGGGTGTCCTGGGGTCAGTAGTGATCTGGTTAACGTGCTGTCTATCAGTGTGTTTCTGGGCTGTCTGGGGTCAGTAGTGAACTGGTTAACGTGCTGTCTATCAGTGTGTTTCTGGGCTGTCCTGGGGTCAGTAGTGATCTGGTTAACGTGCTGTCTATCAGTGTGTTTCTGGGGTGTCCTGGGGTCAGTAGTGATCTGGTTAACGTGCTGTCTATCAGTGTGTTTCTGGGGTGTCCTGGGGTCAGTAGTGAGCTGGTTAACGTGCTGTCTATCAGTGTGTTTCTGGGGTGTCCTGGGGTCAGTAGTGAGCTGGTTAACGTGCTGTCTATCAGTGTGTTTCTGGGCTGTCCTGGGGTCAGTAGTGATCTGGTTAACGTGCTGTCTATCAGTGTGTTTCTGGGCTGTCCTGGGGTCAGTAGTGATCTGGTTAATGTGCTGTCTATCAGTGTGTTTCTGGTGTGTCCTGGGGTCAGTGGTGAGCTGGTTAACGTGCTGTCTATCAGTGTGTTTCTGGGCTGTCCTGGGGTCAGTAGTGATCTGGTTAACGTGCTGTCTATCAGTGTGTTTCTGGGGTGTCCTGGGGTCAGTAGTGAGCTGGTTAACGTGCTGTCTATCAGTGTGTTTCTGGGGTGTCCTGGGGTCAGTAGTGACCTGGTTAACGTGCTGTCTATCAGTGTGTTTCTGGGCTGTCCTGGGGTCAGTAGTGATCTGGTTAACGTGCTGTCTATCAGTGTGTTTCTGGGGTGTCCTGGGGTCAGTAGTGAGCTGGTTAACGTGCTGACTATCAGTGTGTTTCTGGGGTGTCCTGGGGTCAGTAGTGATCTGGTTAACGTGCTGTCTATCAGTGTGTTTCTGGGCTGTCCTGGGGTCAGTAGTGATCTGGTTAACGTGCTGTCTATCAGTGTGTTTCTGGGGTGTCCTGGGGTCAGTAGTGACCTGGTTAACGTGCTGTCTATCAGTGTGTTTCTGGGCTGTCCCGTGGTCAGTAGTGATCTGGTTAACGTGCTGTCTATCACTGTGTTTCTGGGCTGTCCTGGGGTCAGTAGTGAGCTGGTTAATGTGCTGTCTATCAGTGTGTTTCTGGGCTGTCCTGGGGTCAGTAGTGAGCTGGTTAACGTGCTGTCTATCAGTGTGTTTCTGGGCTGTCCTGGGGTCAGTAGTGATCTGGTTAACGTGCTGTCTATCAGTGTGTTTCTGGGCTGTCCTGGGGTCAGTAGTGAGCTGGTTAACGTGCTGTCTATCTGTGTGTTTCTGGGCTGTCCTGGGGTCAGTAGTGAGCTGGTTAACGTGCTGTCTATCAGTGTGTTTCTGGGATGTCCTGGGGTCAGTAGTGATCTGGTTAATGTGCTGTCTATCAGTGTGTTTCTGGGCTGTCCTGGGGTCAGTAGTGAGCTGGTTAACGTGCTGTCTATCACTGTGTTTCTGGGCTGTCCTGGGGTCAGTAGTGAGCTGGTTAACGTGCTGTCTATCAGTGTGTTTCACGGCTGTCCTGGGGTCAGTAGTGATCTGGTTAACGTGCTGTCTATCAGTGTGTTTCTGGGGTGTCCTGGGGTCAGTAGTGAGCTGGTTAACGTGCTGTCTATCACTGTGTTTCTGGGGTGTCCCGGGGTCAGTAGTGATCTGGTTAACGTGCTGTCTATCAGTGTGTTTCTGGGCTGTCCTGGGGTCAGTAGTGAGCTGGTTAACGTGCTGTCTATCAGTGTGTTTCTGGGCTGTCCTGGGGTCAGTAGTGAGCTGGTTAACGTGCTGTCTATCAGTGTGTTTCTGGGATGTCCTGGGGTCAGTAGTGATCTGGTTAACGTGCTGTCTATCAGTGTGTTTCTGGGGTGTCCTGGGGTCAGTAGTGAGCTGGTTAACGTGCTGTCTATCAGTGTGTTTCTGGGCTGTCCTGGGGTCAGTAGTGATCTGGTTAACGTGCTGTCTATCAGTGTGTTTCTGGGGTGTCCTGGGGTCAGTAGTGATCTGGTTAACGTGCTGTCTATCACTGTGTTTCTGGGCTGTCCTGGGGTCAGTAGTGAGCTGGTTAACGTGCTGTCTATCAGTGTGTTTCTGGGCTGTCCTGGGGTCAGTAGTGAGCTGGTTAACGTGCTGACTATCAGTGTGTTTCTGGGCTGTCCTGGGGTCAGTAGTGAGCTGGTTAACGTGCTGTCTATCAGTGTGTTTCTGGGGTGTCCTGGGGTCAGTAGTGAGCTGGTTAACGTGCTGTCTATCAGTGTGTTTCTGGGCTGTCCTGGGGTCAGTAGTGATCTGGTTAATGTGCTGTCTATCAGTGTGTTTCTGGGCTGTCCTGGGGTCAGTAGTGAGCTGGTTAACGTGCTGTCTATCAGTGTGTTTCTGGGGTGTCCTGGGGTCAGTAGTGAGCTGGTTAACGTGCTGTCTATCAGTGTGTTTCTGGGCTGTCCTGGGGTCAGTAGTGATCTGGTTAACGTGCTGTCTATCAGTGTGTTTCTGGGCTGTCCTGGGGTCAGTAGTGAGCTGGTTAACGTGCTGTCTATCAGTGTGTTTCTGGGCTGTCCTGGGGTCAGTAGTGATCTGGTTAACATGCTGTCTATCAGTGTGTTTCTGGGGTGTCCTGGGGTCAGTAGTGAGCTGGTTAACGTGCTGACTATCAGTGTGTTTCTGGGGTGTCCTGGGGTCAGTAGTGATCTGGTTAACGTGCTGTCTATCAGTGTGTTTCTGGGCTGTCCTGGGGTCAGTAGTGATCTGGTTAACGTGCTGTCTATCAGTGTGTTTCTGGGCTGTCCTGGGGTCAGTAGTGAGCTGGTTAACGTGCTGTCTATCAGTGTGTTTCTGGGATGTCCTGGGGTCAATAGTGAGCTGGTTAACGTGCTGTCTATCAGTGTGTTTCTGGGCTGTCTGGGGTCAGTAGTGATCTGGTTAACGTGCTGTCTATCAGTGTGTTTCTGGGGTGTCCTGGGGTCAGTAGTGATCTGGTTAACGTGCTGTCTATCACTGTGTTTCTGGGGTGTCCTGGGGTCAGTAGTGATCTGGTTAACGTGCTGTCTATCACTGTGTTTCTGGGCTGTCCTGGGGGTCAGTAGTGATCTGGTTAACGTGCTGTCTATCAGTGTGTTTCTGGGGTGTCCTGGGGTCAGTAGTGAGCTGGTTAACGTGCTGTCTATCAGTGTGTTTCTGGGCTGTCCTGGGGTCAGTAGTGAGCTGGTTAACGTGCTGTCTTTCAGTGTGTTTCTGGGCTGTCCTGGGGTCAGTAGTGAGCTGGTTAACGTGCTGTCTATCAGTGTGTTTCTGGGCTGTCCTGGGGTCAGTAGTGAGCTGGTTAACGTGCTGTCTATCAGTGTGTTTCTGGGCTGTCCTGGGGTCAGTAGTGATCTGGTTAACGTCCTGTCTATCAGTGTGTTTCTGGGCTGTCCTGGGGTCAGTAGTGATCTGGTTAACGTGCTGTCTATCACTGTGTTTCTGGTGTGTCCTGGGGTCAGTAGTGATCTGGTTAACGTGCTGTCTATCAGTGTGTTTCTGGGGTGTCCTGGGGTCAGTAGTGATCTGGTTAACGTGCTGTCTATCAGTGTGTTTCTGGGCTGTCCTGGGGTCAGTAGTGATCTGGTTAACGTGCTGTCTATCAGTGTGTTTCTGGGCTGTCCTGGGGTCAGTAGTGAGCTGGTTAACGTGCTGTCTATCAGTGTGTTTCTGGGGTGTCCTGGGGTCAGTAGTGATCTGGTTAACGTGCTGTTTATCAGTGTGTTTCTGGGCTGTCCTGGGGTCAGTAGTGGTCTGGTTAACGTGCTGTCTATCAGTGTGTTTCTGGGCTGTCCTGGGGTCAGTAGTGATCTGGTTATCGTGCTGTCTATCAGTGTGTTTCTGGGCTGTCCTGGGGTCAGTAGTGATCTGGTTAACGTGCTGTCTATCAGTGTGTTTCTGGTGTGTCCTGGGGTCAGTGGTGAGCTGGTTAACGTGCTGTCTATCAGTGTGTTTCTGGGCTGTCCTGGGGTCAGTAGTGATCTGGTTAACGTGCTGTCTATCAGTGTGTTTCTGGGCTGTCCTGGGGTCAGTAGTGAGCTGGTTAACGTGCTGTCTATCAGTGTGTTTCTGGGGTGTCCTGGGGTCAGTAGTGACCTGGTTAACGTGCTGTCTATCAGTGTGTTTCTGGGGTGTCCTGGGGTCAGTAGTGAGCTGGGTAACGTGCTGACTATCAGTGTGTTTCTGGGGTGTCCTGGGGTCAGTAGTGACCTGGTTAACGTGCTGTCTATCAGTGTGTTTCTGGGGTGTCCTGGGGTCAGTAGTGAGCTGGTTAACGTGCTGTCTATCAGTGTGTTTCTGGGCTGTCCTGGGGTCAGTAGTGAGCTGGTTAACGTGCTGTCTATCAGTGTGTTTCTGGGCTGTCCCGTGGTCAGTAGTGATCTGGTTAACGTGCTGTCTATCACTGTGTTTCTGGGCTGTCCTGGGGTCAGTAGTGAGCTGGTTAACGTGCTGTCTATCAGTGTGTTTCTGGGGTGTCCTGGGGTCAGTAGTGATCTGGTTAACGTGCTGTCTATCAGTGTGTTTCTGGGCTGTCCTGGGGTCAGTAGTGATCTGGTTAACGTGCTGTCTATCAGTGTGTTTCTGGGCTGTCCCGGGGTCAGTAGTGATCTGGTTAACGTGCTGACTATCAGTGTGTTTCTGGGATGTCCCGGGGTCAGTAGTGATCTGGTTAACGTGCTGTCTATCAGTGTGTTTCTGGGATGTCCTGGGGTCAGTAGTGATCTGGTTAACGTGCTGTCTATCAGTGAGTTTCTGGGGTGTCCTGGGGTCAGTAGTGATCTGGTTAATGTGCTGTCTATCAGTGTGTTTCTGGGCTGTCCTGGGGTCAGTAGTGATCTGGTTAACATGCTGTCTATCAGTGTGTTTCTGGGGTGTCCTGGGGTCAGTAGTGATCTGGTTAACGTGCTGTCTATCAGTGTGTTTCTGGGGTGTCCTGGGGTCAGTAGTGATCTGGTTAACGTGCTGTCTATCAGTGTGTTTCTGGGGTGTCCTGGGGTCAGTAGTGATCCGGTTAACGTGCTGTCTATCAGTGTGTTTCTGGGCTGTCCTGGGGTCAGTAGTGAGCTGGTTAACGTGCTGTCTATCAGTGTGTTTCTGGGCTGTCCTGGGGTCAGTAGTGAGCTGGTTAACGTGCTGTCTATCACTGTGTTTCTGGGGTGTCCTGGGGTCAGTAGTGATCTGGTTAACGTGCTGTCTATCAGTGTGTTTCTGGGCTGTCTGGGGTCAGTAGTGAACTGGTTAACGTGCTGTCTATCAGTGTGTTTCTGGGCTGTCCTGGGGTCAGTAGTGATCTGGTTAACGTGCTGTCTATCAGTGTGTTTCTGGGGTGTCCTGGGGTCAGTAGTGATCTGGTTAACGTGCTGTCTATCAGTGTGTTTCTGGGGTGTCCTGGGGTCAGTAGTGAGCTGGTTAACGTGCTGTCTATCAGTGTGTTTCTGGGGTGTCCTGGGGTCAGTAGTGAGCTGGTTAACGTGCTGTCTATCAGTGTGTTTCTGGGCTGTCCTGGGGTCAGTAGTGATCTGGTTAACGTGCTGTCTATCAGTGTGTTTCTGGGCTGTCCTGGGGTCAGTAGTGATCTGGTTAATGTGCTGTCTATCAGTGTGTTTCTGGTGTGTCCTGGGGTCAGTGGTGAGCTGGTTAACGTGCTGTCTATCAGTGTGTTTCTGGGCTGTCCTGGGGTCAGTAGTGATCTGGTTAACGTGCTGTCTATCAGTGTGTTTCTGGGGTGTCCTGGGGTCAGTAGTGAGCTGGTTAACGTGCTGTCTATCAGTGTGTTTCTGGGGTGTCCTGGGGTCAGTAGTGACCTGGTTAACGTGCTGTCTATCAGTGTGTTTCTGGGCTGTCCTGGGGTCAGTAGTGATCTGGTTAACGTGCTGTCTATCAGTGTGTTTCTGGGGTGTCCTGGGGTCAGTAGTGAGCTGGTTAACGTGCTGACTATCAGTGTGTTTCTGGGGTGTCCTGGGGTCAGTAGTGATCTGGTTAACGTGCTGTCTATCAGTGTGTTTCTGGGCTGTCCTGGGGTCAGTAGTGATCTGGTTAACGTGCTGTCTATCAGTGTGTTTCTGGGGTGTCCTGGGGTCAGTAGTGACCTGGTTAACGTGCTGTCTATCAGTGTGTTTCTGGGCTGTCCCGTGGTCAGTAGTGATCTGGTTAACGTGCTGTCTATCACTGTGTTTCTGGGCTGTCCTGGGGTCAGTAGTGAGCTGGTTAATGTGCTGTCTATCAGTGTGTTTCTGGGCTGTCCTGGGGTCAGTAGTGAGCTGGTTAACGTGCTGTCTATCAGTGTGTTTCTGGGCTGTCCTGGGGTCAGTAGTGATCTGGTTAACGTGCTGTCTATCAGTGTGTTTCTGGGCTGTCCTGGGGTCAGTAGTGAGCTGGTTAACGTGCTGTCTATCTGTGTGTTTCTGGGCTGTCCTGGGGTCAGTAGTGAGCTGGTTAACGTGCTGTCTATCAGTGTGTTTCTGGGATGTCCTGGGGTCAGTAGTGATCTGGTTAATGTGCTGTCTATCAGTGTGTTTCTGGGCTGTCCTGGGGTCAGTAGTGAGCTGGTTAACGTGCTGTCTATCACTGTGTTTCTGGGCTGTCCTGGGGTCAGTAGTGAGCTGGTTAACGTGCTGTCTATCAGTGTGTTTCACGGCTGTCCTGGGGTCAGTAGTGATCTGGTTAACGTGCTGTCTATCAGTGTGTTTCTGGGGTGTCCTGGGGTCAGTAGTGAGCTGGTTAACGTGCTGTCTATCAGTGTGTTTCTGGGGTGTCCCGGGGTCAGTAGTGATCTGGTTAACGTGCTGTCTATCAGTGTGTTTCTGGGCTGTCCTGGGGTCAGTAGTGAGCTGGTTAACGTGCTGTCTATCAGTGTGTTTCTGGGCTGTCCTGGGGTCAGTAGTGAGCTGGTTAACGTGCTGTCTATCAGTGTGTTTCTGGGATGTCCTGGGGTCAGTAGTGATCTGGTTAACGTGCTGTCTATCAGTGTGTTTCTGGGGTGTCCTGGGGTCAGTAGTGAGCTGGTTAACGTGCTGTCTATCAGTGTGTTTCTGGGCTGTCCTGGGGTCAGTAGTGATCTGGTTAACGTGCTGTCTATCAGTGTGTTTCTGGGGTGTCCTGGGGTCAGTAGTGATCTGGTTAACGTGCTGTCTATCACTGTGTTTCTGGGCTGTCCTGGGGTCAGTAGTGAGCTGGTTAACGTGCTGTCTATCAGTGTGTTTCTGGGCTGTCCTGGGGTCAGTAGTGAGCTGGTTAACGTGCTGACTATCAGTGTGTTTCTGGGCTGTCCTGGGGTCAGTAGTGAGCTGGTTAACGTGCTGTCTATCAGTGTGTTTCTGGGGTGTCCTGGGGTCAGTAGTGAGCTGGTTAACGTGCTGTCTATCAGTGTGTTTCTGGGCTGTCCTGGGGTCAGTAGTGATCTGGTTAATGTGCTGTCTATCAGTGTGTTTCTGGGCTGTCCTGGGGTCAGTAGTGAGCTGGTTAACGTGCTGTCTATCAGTGTGTTTCTGGGGTGTCCTGGGGTCAGTAGTGAGCTGGTTAACGTGCTGTCTATCAGTGTGTTTCTGGGCTGTCCTGGGGTCAGTAGTGATCTGGTTAACGTGCTGTCTATCAGTGTGTTTCTGGGCTGTCCTGGGGTCAGTAGTGAGCTGGTTAACGTGCTGTCTATCAGTGTGTTTCTGGGCTGTCCTGGGGTCAGTAGTGATCTGGTTAACATGCTGTCTATCAGTGTGTTTCTGGGGTGTCCTGGGGTCAGTAGTGAGCTGGTTAACGTGCTGACTATCAGTGTGTTTCTGGGGTGTCCTGGGGTCAGTAGTGATCTGGTTAACGTGCTGTCTATCAGTGTGTTTCTGGGCTGTCCTGGGGTCAGTAGTGATCTGGTTAACGTGCTGTCTATCAGTGTGTTTCTGGGCTGTCCTGGGGTCAGTAGTGAGCTGGTTAACGTGCTGTCTATCAGTGTGTTTCTGGGCTGTCCTGGGGTCAGTAGTGATCTGGTTAACGTGCTGTCTATCAGTGTGTTTCTGGGCTGTCCTGGGGTCAGTAGTGATCTGGTTATCGTGCTGTCTATCAGTGAGTTTCTGGGCTGTCCTGGGGTCAGTAGTGATCTGGTTAACGTGCTGTCTATCAGTGTGTTTCTGGGCTGTCCTGGGGTCAGTAGTGATCTGGTTAACGTGCTGACTATCAGTGTGTTTCTGGGCTGTCCTGGGGTCAGTAGTGAGCTGGTTAACGTCCTGTCTATCAGTGTGTTTCTGGGATGTCCTGGGGTCAGTAGTGAGCTGGTTAACGTGCTGTCTATCAGTGTGTTTCTGGGCTGTCCTGGGGTCAGTAGTGATCTGGTTAACGTGCTGTCTATCAGTGTGTTTCTGGGCTGTCCTGGGGTCAGTAGTGAGCTGGTTAACGTGCTGTCTATCAGTGAGTTTCTGGGGTGTCCTGGGGTCAGTAGTGATCTGGTTAACGTGCTGTCTATCAGTGTGTTTCTGGGATGTCCCGGGGTCAGTCGTGAGCTGGTTAACGTGCTGTCTATCAGTGTGTTTCTGGGCTGTCCTGGGGTCAGTAGTGAGCTGGTTAACGTGCTGTCTATCAGTGTGTTTCTGGGCTGTCCCGGGGTCAGTAGTGATCGGGTTAATGTGCTGACTATCAGTGTGTTTCTGGTGTGTCCTGGGGTCAGTAGTGAGCTGGTTAACGTGCTGTCTATCAGTGTGTTTCTGGGCTGTCCTGGGGTCAGTAGTGAGCTGGTTAACGTGCTGTCTATCAGTGTGTTTCTGGGCTGTCCTGGGGTCAGTAGTGAGCTGGTTAACGTGCTGTCTATCAGTGTGTTTCTGGGCTGTCCTGGGGTCAGTAGTGATCTGGTTAACGTGCTGTCTATCAGTGTGTTTCTGGGGTGTCCTGGGGTCAGTAGTGATCTGGTTAACGTGCTGACTATCAGTGTGTTTCTGGGCTGTCCTGGGGTCAGTAGTGAGCTGGTTAACGTGCTGTCTATCAGTGTGTTTCTGGGCTGTCCTGGGGTCAGTAGTGATCTGGTTAACGTGCTGTCTATCAGTGTGTTTCTGGGGTGTCCTGGGGTCAGTAGTGAGCTGGTTAACGTGCTGTCTATCACTGTGTTTCTGGGCTGTCCTGGGGTCAGTAGTGATCTGGTTAACGTGCTGTCTATCAGTGTGTTTCTGGGCTGTCCCGGGGTCAGTAGTGAGCTGGTTAATGTGCTGTCTATCAGTGTGTTTCTGGTGTGTCCTGGGGTCAGTAGTGAGCTGGTTAACGTGCTGTCTATCAGTGTGTTTCTGGGCTGTCCTGGGGTCAGTAGTGATCTGGTTAACGTGCTGTCTATCAGTGTGTTTCTGGGGTGTCCTGGGGTCAGTAGTGAACTGGTTAACGTGCTGTCTATCAGTGTGTTTCTGGGCTGTCCTGGGGTCAGTAGTGATCTGGTTAACGTGCTGTCTATCAGTGTGTTTCTGGGGTGTCCTGGGGTCAGTAGTGATCTGGTTAACGTGCTGTCTATCAGTGTGTTTCTGGGCTGTCCTGGGGTCAGTAGTGATCTGGTTAACGTGCTGTCTATCAGTGTGTTTCTGGGGTGTCCTGGGGTCAGTAGTGATCTGGTTAACGTGCTGTCTATCAGTGTGTTTCTGGGCTGTCCTGGGGTCAGTAGTGATCTGGTTAACGTGCTGTCTATCAGTGTGTTTCTGGGCTGTCCCGGGGTCAGTAGTGAGCTGGTTAATGTGCTGTCTATCAGTGTGTTTCTGGTGTGTCCTGGGGTCAGTAGTGACCTGGTTAACGTGCTGTCTATCAGTGTGTTTCTGGGGTGTCCTGGGGTCAGTAGTGAGCTGGTTAATGTGCTGTCTATCAGTGTGTTTCTGGGGTGTCCTGTGGTCAGTAGTGAGCTGGTTAACGCGCTATCAGTGTGTTTCTGGGATGTCCTGGGGTCAGTAGTGATCTGGTTAACGTGCTGTCTATCAGTGTGTTTCTGGGCTGTCCCGGGGTCAGTAGTGAGCTGGTTAATGTGCTGTCTATCAGTGTGTTTCTGGTGTGTCCTGGGGTCAGTAGTGACCTGGTTAACGTGCTGTCTATCAGTGTGTTTCTGGGGTGTCCTGGGGTCAGTAGTGAGCTGGTTAATGTGCTGTCTATCAGTGTGTTTCTGGGGTGTCCTGTGGTCAGTAGTGAGCTGGTTAACGCGCTGTCTATCAGTGTGTTTCTGGGATGTCCTGGGGTCAGTAGTGAGCTGGTTAATGTGCTGTCTATCAGTGCGTTTCTGGGATGTCCTGGGGTCAGTAGTGAGCTGGTTAATGTGCTGTCTATCAGTGTGTTTCTGGGATGTCCTGGGGTCAGTAGTGAGCTGGTTAATGTGCTGTCTATCAGTGTGTTTCTGGGCTGTCCCGGGGTCAGTAGTGATCTGGTTAACGTGCTGTCTATCAGTGTGTTTCTGGGCTGTCCTGGGGTCAGTAGTGAACTGGTTAACGTGCTGTCTATCAGTGTGTTTCTGGTGTGTCCTGGGGTCAGTAGTGAGCTGGTTAACGTGCTGTCTATCAGTGTGTTTCTGGGCTGTCCTGGGGTCAGTAGTGATCTGGTTAACGTGCTGTCTATCAGTGTGTTTCTGGGCTGTCCTGGGGTCAGTAGTGAGCTGGTTAACGTGCTGTCTATCAGTGTGTTTCTGGGATGTCCTGGGGTCAGTGGTGAACTGGTTAACGTGCTGTCTATCAGTGTGTTTCTGGGCTGTCCTGGGGTCAGTAGTGATCTGGTTAACGTGCTGTCTATCAGTGTGTTTCTGGGGTGTCCCGGGGTCAGTAGTGAGCTGGTTAACGTGCTGACTATCAGTGTGTTTCTGGGGTGTCCCGGGGTCAGTAGTGAGCTGGTTAACGTGCTGTCTATCAGTGTGTTTCTGGGCTGTCCTGGGGTCAGTAGTGATCTGGTTAACGTGCTGTCTATCAGTGTGTTTCTGGGGTGTCCTGGGGTCAGTAGTGAGCTGGTTAACGTGCTGACTATCAGTGTGTTTCTGGGCTGTCCTGGGGTCAGTAGTGAGCTGGTTAACGTGCTGTCTATCAGTGTGTTTCTGGGGTGTCCCGGGGTCAGTAGTGAGCTGGTTAACGTGCTGCCTATCAGTGTGTTTCTGGGGTGTCCTGGGGTCAGTAGTGAGCTGGTTAACGTGCTGACTATCAGTGTGTTTCTGGGCTGTCCTGGGGTCAGCAGTGAGCTGGTTAACGTGCTGTCTATCAGTGTGTTTCTGGGGTGTCCTGGGGTCAGTAGTGAGCTGGTTAATGTGCTGTCTATCAGTGTGTTTCTGGGGTGTCCTGGGGTCAGTAGTGAGCTGGTTAACGTGCTGTCTATCAGTGTGTTTCTGGGCTGTCCTGGGGTCAGTAGTGATCTGGTTAACGTGCTGTCTATCAGTGTGTTTCTGGGGTGTCCTGGGGTCAGTAGTGAACTGGTTAACGTGCTGTCTATCAGTGTGTTTCTGGGCTGTCCTGGGGTCAGTAGTGATCTGGTTAACGTGCTGTCTATCAGTGTGTTTCTGGGGTGTCCTGGGGTCAGTAGTGATCTGGTTAACGTGCTGTCTATCAGTGTGTTTCTGGGCTGTCCTGGGGTCAGTAGTGATCTGGTTAACGTGCTGTCTATCAGTGTGTTTCTGGGCTGTCCCGGGGTCAGTAGTGAGCTGGTTAATGTGCTGTCTATCAGTGTGTTTCTGGTGTGTCCTGGGGTCAGTAGTGACCTGGTTAACGTGCTGTCTATCAGTGTGTTTCTGGGGTGTCCTGGGGTCAGTAGTGAGCTGGTTAATGTGCTGTCTATCAGTGTGTTTCTGGGGTGTCCTGTGGTCAGTAGTGAGCTGGTTAACGCGCTGTCTATCAGTGTGTTTCTGGGATGTCCTGGGGTCAGTAGTGAGCTGGTTAATGTGCTGTCTATCAGTGTGTTTCTGGGATGTCCTGGGGTCAGTAGTGAGCTGGTTAATGTGCTGTCTATCAGTGTGTTTCTGGGATGTCCTGGGGTCAGTAGTGAGCTGGTTAATGTGCTGTCTATCAGTGTGTTTCTGGGCTGTCCCGGGGTCAGTAGTGATCTGGTTAACGTGCTGTCTATCAGTGTGTTTCTGGGCTGTCCTGGGGTCAGTAGTGAACTGGTTAACGTGCTGTCTATCAGTGTGTTTCTGGTGTGTCCTGGGGTCAGTAGTGAGCTGGTTAACGTGCTGTCTATCAGTGTGTTTCTGGGCTGTCCTGGGGTCAGTAGTGATCTGGTTAACGTGCTGTCTATCAGTGTG
>NW_028226459.1:0-38988 GCF_052327205.1 Somniosus microcephalus
CTTCTCCTTCTCCTTCTTCTGCTTCTTCTGCTTCACCCTCCAGACTTCACCTTCTCCTTCTCCTTCTTCTGCTTCTTCTGCTTCACCCTCCTGACTTCACCTTCTCCTTCTCCTTCTTCTACTTCTTCTGATTCACCCTCCAGACTTCACCTACTCCTTCTCCTTCTTCTGCTTCTTCTGCTTCACCCTCCAGACTTCACCTTCTCCTTCTCCTTCTTCTGCTTCTTCTGCTTCGCCCTCCTGACTTCACCTTCTCCTTCTCCTTCTTCTACTTCTTCTGATTCACCCTCCAGACTTCACCCTCTCCTTCTCCTTCTTCTGCTTCTTCTGCTTCACCCTCCAGACTTCACCTTCTCTTTCTCCTTCTTCTGCTTCTTCTGCTGCGCCCTCCAGACTTCACCTTCTCCTTCTCCTTCTTCTGCTTCTTCTGATTCACCCTCCAGACTTCACCTTCTCCTTCTCCTTCTTCTACTTCTTCTGATCCAACATCCTGACTTCACCTTCTCCTTCTCCTTCTTCTGCTTCTTCTGCTTCACCCTCCAGACTTCACCTTCTCCTTCTCCTTCTTCTGCTTCTTCTGCTTCACCCACCAGACTTCACCTTCTCCTTCTCCTTCTTCTGCTTCTTCTGCTTCACCCTCCTGACTTCACCTTATCCTTCTCCTTCTTCTACTTCTTCTGATTCACCCTCCAGACTTCACCTACTCCTTCTCCTTCTTCTGCTTCTTCTGCTTCACCCTCCAGACTTCACCTTCTCCTTCTCCTTCTTCTGCTTCTTCTGCTTCGCCCTCCAGACTTCACCTTCTCCTTCTCCTTCTTCTGCTTCTTCTGCTTCACTCTCCTGACTTCACCTTCTCCTTCTCCTTCTTCTACTTCTTCTGATTCACCCTCCAGACTTCACCCTCTCCTTCTCCTTCTTCTGCTTCTTCTGCTTCACCCTCCAGACTTCACCTTCTCCTTCTCCTTCTTCTGCTTCTTCTGCTTCACCGTCCTGACTTCACCTTCTCCTTCTCCTTCTTCTACTTCTTCTGCTTCACCCCCCTGACTTCACCTGCTCCTTCTCCTTCTTCTGCTTCTTCTGATTCACCCTCCTAACTTCACCTTCTCCTTCTCCTTCTTCTGCTTCTTCTGATTCACCCTCCAGACTTCACCTTCTCCTTCTCCTTCTTCTACTTCGTCTGATTCACCCTCCAGACTTCACCTTCTCCTTCTCCTTCTTCTACTTCTTCTGATTCACCCTCCAGTCTTCACCTACTCCTTCTCCTTCTTCTGTTTCTTCTGCTTCACCCTCCAGACTTCACCTTCTCCTTCTCTTTCTTCTGCTTCTTCTGTTTCACCCTCCAGACTTCACCTTCTCCTTCTCCTTCTTCTACTTCTTCTGATTCACCCTCCAGACTTCACCTTCTCCTTCTCCTTCTTCTGCTTCTTCTGATTCACCCTCCAGACTTCACCTTCTCCTTCTCCTTATTCTGCTTCTTCTGTTTCACCCTCCAGACTTCACCTTCTCCTTATCCTTCTTCTGCTTCTTCTGATTCACCCTCCAGACTTCACCTTCTCCTTCTCCTTCTTCTGCTTCTTCTGATTCACCCTCCAGACTTCACCTTCTCCTTCTCCTTCTTCTACTTCTTCTGATTCACCCTCCAGACTTCACCTTCTCCTTCTCCTTCTTCTGCTTCTTCTGATTCACCCTCCAGACTTCACCTTCTCCTTCTCCTTCGTCTACTTCTTCTGATTCACCCTCCAGACTACACCTTCTCCTTCTCCTTCTTCTACTTCTTCTGATTCACCCTCCAGACTTCACCTTCTCCTTCTCCTTCTTCTACTTCTTCTGATTCACCCTCCAGACTTCATCTTCTCCTTCTCCTTCTTCTCCTTCTTCTGATTCACCCTCCAGACTTCACCTTCTCCTTCTCCTTCTTCTGCTTCTTCTGATTCACCCTCCAGACTTCACCTTCTCCTTCTCCTTCTTCTACTTCTTCTGATTCACCCTCCAGACTTCACCTTCTCCTTCTCCTTCTTCTACTTCTTCTGATTCACCCTCCAGTCTTCACCTTCTCCTTCTCCTTCTTCTGTTTCTTCTGCTTCACCCTCCAGACTTCACCTTCTCCTTCTCTTTCTTCTGCTTCTTCTGATTCACCCTCCAGACTTCACCTTCTCCTTCTCCTTCTTCTGATTCTTCTGATTCACCCTCCAGACTTCACCTTCTCCTTCTCCTTCTTCTGCTTCTTCTGAATCACCCTCCAGACCTCACCTTCTCCTTCTCCTTCTTCTACTTCTTCTGATTCACCCTCCTGTCTTCACCTTCTCCTTCTCCTTCATCTACTTCTTCTGCTTCACCCTCCAGACTTCACCTTCTCCTTCTCCTTCTTCTACTTCTTCTGATTCACCCTCCAGACTTCACCTTCTCCTTCTCCTTCTTCTACTTCTTCTGATTCACCATCCAGACTTCACCTTCTCCTTCTCCTTCTTCTACTTCTTCTGATTCACCCTCCAGACTTCACCTTCTCCTTCTCCTTCTTCTGCTTCTTTTGATTCACCCTCCAGACTTCACCTTCTCCTTCTCCTTATTCTGCTTCTTCTGATTCACCCTCCAGACTTCACCTTCTCCTTCTCCTTCTTCTGCTTCTTCTGATTCACCCTCCAGACTTCACCTTCTCCTTCTTCTGCTTCTTCTGATTCACCCTCCAGACTTCACCTTCTCCTTCTCCTTCTTCTACTTCTTCTGATTCACCATCCAGACTTCACCTTCTCCTTCTCCTTCTTCTGCTTCTTCTGATTCACCCTCCAGACTTCACCTTCTCCTTCTCCTTCGTCTACTTCTTCTGATTCACCCTCCAGACTACACCTTCTCCTTCTCCTTCTTCTACTTCTTCTGATTCACCCTCCAGACTTCACCTTCTCCTTCTCCTTCTTCTCTTTCTTCTGATTCACCCTCCAGACTTCATCTTCTCCTTCTCCTTCTTCTACTTCTTCTGATTCACCCTCCAGACTTCACCTTCTCCTTCTCCTTCTTCTACTTCTTCTGATTCACCCTCCAGACTTCATCTTCTCCTTCTCCTTCTTCTGCTTCTTCTGATTCACCCTCCAGACTTCACCTTCTCCTTCTCCTTCTTCTGCTTCTTCTGATTCACCCTCCAGACTTCAACTTCTCCTTCTCCTTCTTCTACTTCTTCTGATTCACCCTCCAGACTTCACCTTCTCCTTCTCCTTCTTCTACTTCTTCTGATTCACCCTCCAGTCTTCACCTTCTCCTTCTCCTTCTTCTGTTTCTTCTGCTTCACCCTCCAGACTTCACCTTCTCCTTCTCCTTCTTCTGCTTCTTCTGCTTCACACTCCAGACTTCACCTTCTCCTTCTCCTTCTTCTGCTTCTTCTGCTGCGCCCTCCAGGCTTCACCTTCTCCTTCTCCTTCTTCTGCTTCTTCTGCTTCACCGTCCTGACTTCACCTTCTCCTTCTCCTTCTTCTACTTCTTCTGCTACACCCCCCTGACTTCACCTGCTCCTTCTCCTTCTTCTGCTTCTTCTGATTCACCCTCCTAAATTCACCTTCTCCTTCTCCTTCTTCTGCTTCTTCTGATTCACCCTCCTGACTTCACCTTCTCCTTCTCCTTCTTCTGCTTCTTCTGATTCACCCTCCAGACTTCACCTTCTCCTTCTCCTTCTTCTGCTTCTTCTGATTCACCCTCCAGACTTCACCTTCTCCTTCTCCTTCTTCTGCTTCTTCTGCTTCACCCTCCAGACTTCACCTTCTCCTTCTCCTTCTTCTGCTTCTTCTGCTTCACCCTCCTGACTTCACCTTCTCCTTCTCCTTCTTCTACTTCTTCTGATTCACCCTCCAGACTTCACCTACTCCTTCTCCTTCTTCTGCTTCTTCTGCTTCACCCTCCAGACTTCACCTTCTCCTTCTCCTTCTTCTGCTTCTTCTGCTTCGCCCTCCTGACTTCACCTTCTCCTTCTCCTTCTTCTACTTCTTCTGATTCACCCTCCAGACTTCACCCTCTCCTTCTCCTTCTTCTGCTTCTTCTGCTTCACCCTCCAGACTTCACCTTCTCTTTCTCCTTCTTCTGCTTCTTCTGCTGCGCCCTCCAGACTTCACCTTCTCCTTCTCCTTCTTCTGCTTCTTCTGATTCACCCTCCAGACTTCACCTTCTCCTTCTCCTTCTTCTACTTCTTCTGATCCAACATCCTGACTTCACCTTCTCCTTCTCCTTCTTCTGCTTCTTCTGCTTCACCCTCCAGACTTCACCTTCTCCTTCTCCTTCTTCTGCTTCTTCTGCTTCACCCACCAGACTTCACCTTCTCCTTCTCCTTCTTCTGCTTCTTCTGCTTCACCCTCCTGACTTCACCTTATCCTTCTCCTTCTTCTACTTCTTCTGATTCACCCTCCAGACTTCACCTACTCCTTCTCCTTCTTCTGCTTCTTCTGCTTCACCCTCCAGACTTCACCTTCTCCTTCTCCTTCTTCTGCTTCTTCTGCTTCGCCCTCCAGACTTCACCTTCTCCTTCTCCTTCTTCTGCTTCTTCTGCTTCACTCTCCTGACTTCACCTTCTCCTTCTCCTTCTTCTACTTCTTCTGATTCACCCTCCAGACTTCACCCTCTCCTTCTCCTTCTTCTGCTTCTTCTGCTTCACCCTCCAGACTTCACCTTCTCCTTCTCCTTCTTCTGCTTCTTCTGCTTCACCGTCCTGACTTCACCTTCTCCTTCTCCTTCTTCTACTTCTTCTGCTTCACCCCCCTGACTTCACCTGCTCCTTCTCCTTCTTCTGCTTCTTCTGATTCACCCTCCTAACTTCACCTTCTCCTTCTCCTTCTTCTGCTTCTTCTGATTCACCCTCCAGACTTCACCTTCTCCTTCTCCTTCTTCTACTTCGTCTGATTCACCCTCCAGACTTCACCTTCTCCTTCTCCTTCTTCTACTTCTTCTGATTCACCCTCCAGTCTTCACCTACTCCTTCTCCTTCTTCTGTTTCTTCTGCTTCACCCTCCAGACTTCACCTTCTCCTTCTCTTTCTTCTGCTTCTTCTGATTCACCCTCCAGACTTCATCTTCTCCTTCTTCTTCTTCTGATTCTTCTGATTCACCCTCCAGACTTCACCTTCTCCTTCTCCTTCTTCTGCTTCTTCTGATTCACCCTCCTGACTTCACCTTCTCCTTCTCCTTCTTCTACTTCTTCTGCTTCACCCTCCAGACTTCACCTTCTCCTTCTCCTTCTTCTACTTCTTCTGATTCACCCTCCAGACTTCACCTTCTCCTTCTCCTTCTTCTGCTTCTTCTGATTCACCCTCCAGACTTCACCTTCTCCTTCTCCTTATTCTGCTTCTTCTGATTCACCCTCCAGACTTCACCTTCTCCTTCTCCTTCTTCTGCTTCTTCTGATTCACCCTCCAGACTTCACCTTTTCCTTCTCCTTCTTCTGCTTCTTCTGATTCACCCTCCAGACTTCACCTTCTCCTTCTCCTTCTTCTGCTTCTTCTGATTCACCCTCCAGACTTCACTTTCTCCTTCTCCTTCTTCTACTTCTTCTGATTCACCCTCCAGACTTCACCTTCTCCTTCTCTTTCTTCTGCTTCTTCTGATTCACCCTCCAGACTTCACCTTCTCCTTCTCCTTCTTCTACTTCTTCTGATTCACCCTCCAGACTTCACCTTCTCCTTCTCCTTCTTCTGCTTCTTCTGATTCAACCTCCAGACTTCACCTTCTCCTTCTCCTTCGTCTACTTCTTCTGATTCACCCTCCAGACTACACCTTCTCCTTCTCCTTCTTCTACTTCTTCTGATTCACCCTCCAGACTTCACCTTCTCCTTCTCCTTCTTCTCTTTCTTCTGATTCACCCTCCAGACTTCACCTTCTCCTTCTCCTTATTCTGCTTCTTCTGATTCAACCTCCAGACTTCACCTTCTCCTTCTCCTTCTTCTGCTTCTTCTGATTCACCCTCCAGACTTCACCTTCTCCTTCTCCTTCTTCTGCTTCTTCTGATTCACCCTCCAGACTTCACCTTCTCCTTCTCCTTCTTCTACTTCTTCTGATTCACCCTCCAGACTTCACCTTCTCCTTCTCCTTCTTCTGCTTCTTCTGATTCACCCTCCAGACTTCACCTTCTCCTTCTCCTTCGTCTACTTCTTCTGATTCACCCTCCAGACTACACCTTCTCCTTCTCCTTCTTCTACTTCTTCTGATTCACCCTCCAGACTTCACCTTCTCCTTCCCCTTCTTCTGTTTCTTCTGATTCACCCTCCAGACTTCATCTTCTCATTCTCCTTCTTCTACTTCTTCTGATTCACCCTCCAGACTTCACCTTCTCCTTCTCCTTCTTCTACTTCTTCTGATTCACCCTCCAGACTTCATCTTCTCCTTCTCCTTCTTCTGCTTCTTCTGATTCACCCTCCAGACTTCACCTTCTCCTTCTCCTTCTTCTGCTTCTTCTGATTCACCCTCCAGACTTCAACTTCTCCTTCTCCTTCTTCTACTTCTTCTGATTCACCCTCCAGACTTCACCTTCTCCTTCTCCTTCTTCTACTTCTTCTGATTCACCCTCCAGTCTTCACCTTCTCCTTCTCCTTCTTCTGTTTCTTCTGCTTCACCCTCCAGACTTCACCTTCTCCTTCTCTTTCTTCTGCTTCTTCTGATTCACCCTCCAGACTTCACCTTCTCCTTCTCCTTCTTCTGATTCTTCTGATTCACCCTCCAGACTTCACCTTCTCCTTCTCCTTCTTCTGCTTCTTCTGATTCACCCTCCTGACTTCACTTTCTCCTTCTCCTTCTTCAACGTCTTCTGATTCACCCTCCTGACTTCACCTTCTCCTTCTCCTTCTTCTACTTCTTCTGCTTCACCCTCCAGACTTCACCTTCTCCTTCTCCTTCTTCTACTTCTTCTGATTCACCCTCCAGACTTCACCTTCTCCTTCTCCTTCTTCTGCTTCTTCTGATTCACCCTCCAGACTTCACCTTCTCCTTCTCCTTATTCTGCTTCTTCTGTTTCACCCTCCAGACTTCACCTTCTCCTTCTCCTTCTTCTGCTTCTTCTGATTCACCCTCCAGACTTCACCTTCTCCTTCTCCTTCTTCTGCTTCTTCTGATTCACCCTCCAGACTTCACCTTCTCCTTCTCCTTCTTCTACTTCTTCTGATTCACCCTCCAGACTTCACCTTCTCCTTCTCCTTCTTCTGCTTCTTCTGATTCACCCTCCAGACTTCACCTTCTCCTTCTCCTTCGTCTACTTCTTCTGATTCACCCTGTAGACTACAACTTCTCCTTCTCCTTCTTCTACTTCTTCTGATTCACCCTCCAGACTTCACCTTCTCCTTCTCCTTCTTCTACTTCTTCTGATTCACCCTCCAGACTTCATCTTCTCCTTCTCCTTCTTCTCCTTCTTCTGATTCACCCTCCAGACTTCACCTTCTCCTTCTCCTTCTTCTGCTTCTTCTGATTCACCCTCCAGACTTCACCTTCTCCTTCTCCTTCTTCTACTTCTTCTGATTCACCCTCCAGACTTCACCTTCTCCTTCTCCTTCTTCTACTTCTTCTGATTCACCCTCCAGTCTTCACCTTCTCCTTCTCCTTCTTCTGTTTCTTCTGCTTCACCCTCCAGACTTCACCTTCTCCTTCTCCTTCTTCTACTTCTTCTGATTCACCCTCCAGACTTCATCTTCTCCTTCTCCTTCTTCTCCTTCTTCTGATTCACCCTCCAGACGTCACCTTCTCCTTCTCCTTCTTCTGCTTCTTCTGATTCACCCTCCAGACTTCACCTTCTCCTTCTCCTTCTTCTACTTCTTCTGATTCACCCTCCAGACTTCACCTTCTCCTTCTCCTTCTTCTACTTCTTCTGATTCACCCTCCAGTCTTCACCTTCTCCTTCTCCTTCTTCTGTTTCTTCTGCTTCACCCTCCAGACTTCACCTTCTCCTTCTCCTTCTTCTGCTTCTTCTGATTCACCCTCCAGACTTCACCTTCTCCTTCTCCTTCTTCTGCTTCTTCTGATTCACCCTCCAGACTTCAACTTCTCCTTCTCCTTCTTCTACTTCTTCTGATTCACCCTCCAGACTTCACCTTCTCCTTCTCCTTCTTCTACTTCTTCTGATTCACCCTCCAGTCTTCACCTTCTCCTTCTCCTTCTTCTGTTTCTTCTGCTTCACCCTCCAGACTTCACCTTCTCCTTCTCTTTCTTCTGCTTCTTCTGATTCACACTCCAGACTTCACCTTCTCCTTCTCCTTCTTCTGATTCTTCTGATTCACCCTCCAGACTTCACCTTCTCCTTCTCCTTCTTCTGCTTCTTCTGATTCACCCTCCTGACTTCACCTTCTCCTTCTCCTTCTTCAACGTCTTCTGATTCACCCTCCTGACTTCACCTTCTCCTTCTCCTTCTTCTACTTCTTCTGCTTCACCCTCCAGACTTCACCTTCTCCTTCTCCTTCTTCTACTTCTTCTGATTCACCCTCCAGACTTCACCTTCTCCTTCTCCTTCTTCTGCTTCTTCTGATTCACCCTCCAGACTTCACCTTCTCCTTCTCCTTATTCTGCTTCTTCTGTTTCACCCTCCAGACTTCACCTTCTCCTTCTCCTTCTTCTGCTTCTTCTGATTCACCCTCCAGACTTCACCTTCTCCTTCTCCTTCTTCTGCTTCTTCTGATTCACCCTCCAGACTTCACCTTCTCCTTCTCCTTCTTCTACTTCTTCTGATTCACCCTCCAGACTTCACCTTCTCCTTCTCCTTCTTCTGCTTCTTCTGATTCACCCTCCAGACTTCACCTTCTCCTTCTCCTTCGTCTACTTCTTCTGATTCACCCTGTAGACAACAACTTCTCCTTCTCCTTCTTCTACTTCTTCTGATTCACCCTCCAGACTTCACCTTCTCCTTCTCCTTCTTCTACTTCTTCTGATTCACCCTCCAGACTTCATCTTCTCCTTCTCCTTCTTCTCCTTCTTCTGATTCACCCTCCAGACTTCACCTTCTCCTTCTCCTTCTTCTGCTTCTTCTGATTCACCCTCCAGACTTCACCTTCTCCTTCTCCTTCTTCTACTTCTTCTGATTCACCCTCCAGACTTCACCTTCTCCTTCTCCTTCTTCTACTTCTTCTGATTCACCCTCCAGTCTTCACCTTCTCCTTCTCCTTCTTCTGTTTCTTCTGCTTCACCCTCCAGACTTCACCTTCTCCTTCTCCTTCTTCTACTTCTTCTGATTCACCCTCCAGACTTCATCTTCTCCTTCTCCTTCTTCTCCTTCTTCTGATTCACCCTCCAGACTTCACCTTCTCCTTCTCCTTCTTCTGCTTCTTCTGATTCACCCTCCAGACTTCACCTTCTCCTTCTCCTTCTTCTACTTCTTCTGATTCACCCTCCAGACTTCACCTTCTCCTTCTCCTTCTTCTACTTCTTCTGATTCACCCTCCAGTCTTCACCTTCTCCTTCTCCTTCTTCTGTTTCTTCTGCTTCACCCTCCAGACTTCACCTTCTCCTTCTCTTTCTTCTGCTTCTTCTGATTCACCCTCCAGACTTCACCTTCTCCTTCTCCTTCTTCTGATTCTTCTGATTCACCCTCCAGACTTCACCTTCTCCTTCTCCTTCTTCTGCTTCTTCTGATTCACCCTCCAGACCTCACCTTCTCCTTCTCCTTCTTCTACTTCTTCTGATTCACCCTCCTGACTTCACCTTCTCCTTCTCCTTCATCTACTTCTTCTGCTTCACCCTCCAGACTTCACCTTCTCCTTCTCCTTCTTCTACTTCTTCTGATTCACCCTCCAGACTTCACCTTCTCCTTCTCCTTCTTCTACTTCTTCTGATTCACCCTCCAGACTTCACCTTCTCCTTCTCCTTCTTCTACTTCTTCTGATTCACCCTCCAGACTTAACCTTCTCCTTCTCCTTCTTCTGCTTCTTCTGATTCACCCTCCAGACTTCACCTTCTCCTTCTCCTTCTTCTGCTTCTTCTGATTCACCCTCCAGACTTCAACTTCTCCTTCTCCTTCTTCTACTTCTTCTGATTCACCCTCCAGACTTCACCTTCTCCTTCTCCTTCTTCTACTTCTTCTGATTCACCCTCCAGTCTTCACCTTCTCCTTCTCCTTCTTCTGTTTCTTCTGCTTCACCCTCCAGACTTCACCTTCTCCTTCTCTTTCTTCTGCTTCTTCTGATTCACCCTCCAGACTTCACCTTCTCCTTCTCCTTCTTCTGATTCTTCTGATTCACCCTCCAGACTTCACCTTCTCCTTCTCCTTCTTCTGCTTCTTCTGATTCACCCTCCTGACTTCACCTTCTCCTTCTCCTTCTTCAACGTCTTCTGATTCACCCTCCTGACTTCACCTTCTCCTTCTCCTTCTTCTACTTCTTCTGCTTCACCCTCCAGACTTCACCTTCTCCTTCTCCTTCTTCTACTTCTTCTGATTCACCCTCCAGACTTCACCTTCTCCTTCTCCTTCTTCTGCTTCTTCTGATTCACCCTCCAGACTTCACCTTCTCCTTCTCCTTATTCTGCTTCTTCTGTTTCACCCTCCAGACTTCACCTTCTCCTTCTCCTTCTTCTGCTTCTTCTGATTCACCCTCCAGACTTCACCTTCTCCTTCTCCTTCTTCTGCTTCTTCTGATTCACCCTCCAGACTTCACCTTCTCCTTCTCCTTCTTCTACTTCTTCTGATTCACCCTCCAGACTTCACCTTCTCCTTCTCCTTCTTCTGCTTCTTCTGATTCACCCTCCAGACTTCACCTTCTCCTTCTCCTTCGTCTACTTCTTCTGATTCACCCTGTAGACTACAACTTCTCCTTCTCCTTCTTCTACTTCTTCTGATTCACCCTCCAGACTTCACCTTCTCCTTCTCCTTCTTCTACTTCTTCTGATTCACCCTCCAGACTTCATCTTCTCCTTCTCCTTCTTCTCCTTCTTCTGATTCACCCTCCAGACTTCACCTTCTCCTTCTCCTTCTTCTGCTTCTTCTGATTCACCCTCCAGACTTCACCTTCTCCTTCTCCTTCTTCTACTTCTTCTGATTCACCCTCCAGACTTCACCTTCTCCTTCTCCTTCTTCTACTTCTTCTGATTCACCCTCCAGTCTTCACCTTCTCCTTCTCCTTCTTCTGTTTCTTCTGCTTCACCCTCCAGACTTCACCTTCTCCTTCTCCTTCTTCTACTTCTTCTGATTCACCCTCCAGACTTCATCTTCTCCTTCTCCTTCTTCTCCTTCTTCTGATTCACCCTCCAGACTTCACCTTCTCCTTCTCCTTCTTCTGCTTCTTCTGATTCACCCTCCAGACTTCACCTTCTCCTTCTCCTTCTTCTACTTCTTCTGATTCACCCTCCAGACTTCACCTTCTCCTTCTCCTTCTTCTACTTCTTCTGATTCACCCTCCAGTCTTCACCTTCTCCTTCTCCTTCTTCTGTTTCTTCTGCTTCACCCTCCAGACTTCACCTTCTCCTTCTCCTTCTTCTGCTTCTTCTGATTCACCCTCCAGACTTCACCTTCTCCTTCTCCTTCTTCTGCTTCTTCTGATTCACCCTCCAGACTTCAACTTCTCCTTCTCCTTCTTCTACTTCTTCTGATTCACCCTCCAGACTTCACCTTCTCCTTCTCCTTCTTCTACTTCTTCTGATTCACCCTCCAGTCTTCACCTTCTCCTTCTCCTTCTTCTGTTTCTTCTGCTTCACCCTCCAGACTTCACCTTCTCCTTCTCTTTCTTCTGCTTCTTCTGATTCACACTCCAGACTTCACCTTCTCCTTCTCCTTCTTCTGATTCTTCTGATTCACCCTCCAGACTTCACCTTCTCCTTCTCCTTCTTCTGCTTCTTCTGATTCACCCTCCTGACTTCACCTTCTCCTTCTCCTTCTTCAACGTCTTCTGATTCACCCTCCTGACTTCACCTTCTCCTTCTCCTTCTTCTACTTCTTCTGCTTCACCCTCCAGACTTCACCTTCTCCTTCTCCTTCTTCTACTTCTTCTGATTCACCCTCCAGACTTCACCTTCTCCTTCTCCTTCTTCTGCTTCTTCTGATTCACCCTCCAGACTTCACCTTCTCCTTCTCCTTATTCTGCTTCTTCTGTTTCACCCTCCAGACTTCACCTTCTCCTTCTCCTTCTTCTGCTTCTTCTGATTCACCCTCCAGACTTCACCTTCTCCTTCTCCTTCTTCTGCTTCTTCTGATTCACCCTCCAGACTTCACCTTCTCCTTCTCCTTCTTCTACTTCTTCTGATTCACCCTCCAGACTTCACCTTCTCCTTCTCCTTCTTCTGCTTCTTCTGATTCACCCTCCAGACTTCACCTTCTCCTTCTCCTTCGTCTACTTCTTCTGATTCACCCTGTAGACAACAACTTCTCCTTCTCCTTCTTCTACTTCTTCTGATTCACCCTCCAGACTTCACCTTCTCCTTCTCCTTCTTCTACTTCTTCTGATTCACCCTCCAGACTTCATCTTCTCCTTCTCCTTCTTCTCCTTCTTCTGATTCACCCTCCAGACTTCACCTTCTCCTTCTCCTTCTTCTGCTTCTTCTGATTCACCCTCCAGACTTCACCTTCTCCTTCTCCTTCTTCTACTTCTTCTGATTCACCCTCCAGACTTCACCTTCTCCTTCTCCTTCTTCTACTTCTTCTGATTCACCCTCCAGTCTTCACCTTCTCCTTCTCCTTCTTCTGTTTCTTCTGCTTCACCCTCCAGACTTCACCTTCTCCTTCTCCTTCTTCTACTTCTTCTGATTCACCCTCCAGACTTCATCTTCTCCTTCTCCTTCTTCTCCTTCTTCTGATTCACCCTCCAGACTTCACCTTCTCCTTCTCCTTCTTCTGCTTCTTCTGATTCACCCTCCAGACTTCACCTTCTCCTTCTCCTTCTTCTACTTCTTCTGATTCACCCTCCAGACTTCACCTTCTCCTTCTCCTTCTTCTACTTCTTCTGATTCACCCTCCAGTCTTCACCTTCTCCTTCTCCTTCTTCTGTTTCTTCTGCTTCACCCTCCAGACTTCACCTTCTCCTTCTCTTTCTTCTGCTTCTTCTGATTCACCCTCCAGACTTCACCTTCTCCTTCTCCTTCTTCTGATTCTTCTGATTCACCCTCCAGACTTCACCTTCTCCTTCTCCTTCTTCTGCTTCTTCTGATTCACCCTCCAGACCTCACCTTCTCCTTCTCCTTCTTCTACTTCTTCTGATTCACCCTCCTGACTTCACCTTCTCCTTCTCCTTCATCTACTTCTTCTGCTTCACCCTCCAGACTTCACCTTCTCCTTCTCCTTCTTCTACTTCTTCTGATTCACCCTCCAGACTTCACCTTCTCCTTCTCCTTCTTCTACTTCTTCTGATTCACCCTCCAGACTTCACCTTCTCCTTCTCCTTCTTCTACTTCTTCTGATTCACCCTCCAGACTTCACCTTCTCCTTCTCCTTCTTCTGCTTCTTCTGATTCACCCTCCAGACTTCACCTTCTCCTTCTCCTTTTTCTGCTTCTTCTGATTCACCCTCCAGACTTCACCTTCTCCTTCTCCTTCTTCTGCTTCTTCTGATTCACCCTCCAGACTTCACCTTCTCCTTCTCCTTCTTCTACTTCTTCTGATTCACCCTCCAGACTTCACCTTCTCCTTCTCCTTCTTCTGCTTCTTCTGATTCACCCTCCAGACTTCACCTTCTCCTTCTCCTTCGTCTACTTCTTCTGATTCACCCTCCAGTCTACACCTTCTCCTTTTCCTTCTTCTACTTCTTCTGATTCACCCTCCAGACTTCACCTTCTCCTTCTCCTTCTTCTCTTTCTTCTGATTCACCCTCCAGACTTCATCTTCTCCTTCTCCTTCTTCTACTTCTTCTGATTCACCCTCCAGACGTCACCTTCTCCTTCTCCTTCTTCTACTTCTTCTGATTCACCCTCCAGACTTCATCTTCTCCTTCTCCTTCTTCTGCTTCTTCTGATTCACCCTCCAGACTTCACCTTCTACTTCTCCTTCTTCTGCTTCTTCTGATTCACCCTCCAGACTTCAACTTCTCCTTCTCCTTCTTCTACTTCTTCTGATTCACCCTCCAGACTTCACCTTCTCCTTCTCCTTCTTCTACTTCTTCTGATTCACCCTCCAGTCTTCACCTTCTCCTTCTCCTTCTTCTGTTTCTTCTGCTTCACCCTCCAGACTTCACCTTCTCCTTCTCCTTCTTCTGCTTCTTCTGCTTCACACTCCAGACTTCACCTTCTCCTTCTCCTTCTTCTGCTTCTTCTGCTGCGCCCTCCAGGCTTCACCTTCTCCTTCTCCTTCTTCTGCTTCTTCTGCTTCACCGTCCTGACTTCACCTTCTCCTTCTCCTTCTTCTACTTCTTCTGCTACACCCCCCTGACTTCACCTGCTCCTTCTCCTTCTTCTGCTTCTTCTGATTCACCCTCCTAAATTCACCTTCTCCTTCTCCTTCTTCTGCTTCTTCTGATTCACCCTCCTGACTTCACCTTCTCCTTCTCCTTCTTCTGCTTCTTCTGGTTCTCCCTCCAGACTTCACCTTCTCCTTCTCCTTCTTCTGCTTCTTCTGATTCACCCTCCAGACTTCACCTTCTCCTTCTCCTTCTTCTGCTTCTTCTGCTTCACCCTCCAGACTTCACCTTCATCTTCTCCTTCTTCTGCTTCTTCTGCTTCACCCTCCTGACTTCACCTTCTCCTTCTCCTTCTTCTACTTCTTCTGATTCACCCTCCAGACTTCACCTACTCCTTCTCCTTCTTCTGCTTCTTCTGCTTCACCCTCCAGACTTCACCTTCTCCTTCTCCTTCTTCTGCTTCTTCTGCTTCGCCCTCCAGACTTCACCTTCTCCTTCTCCTTCTTCTGCTTCTTCTGCTTCACTCTCCTGACTTCACCTTCTCCTTCTCCTTCTTCTACTTCTTCTGATTCACCCTCCAGACTTCACCCTCTCCTTCTCCTTCTTCTGCTTCTTCTGCTTCACCCTCCAGACTTCACCTTCTCTTTCTCCTTCTTCTGCTTCTTTTGCTGCGCCCTCCAGACTTCACCTTCTCCTTCTCCTTCTTCTGCTTCTTCTGATTCACCCTCCAGACTTCACCTTCTCCTTCTCCTTCTTCTACTTCTTCTGATCCACCCTCCTGACTTCACCTTCTCCTTCTCCTTCTTCTGCTTCTTCTGCTTCACCCTCCAGACTTCACCTTCTCCTTCTCCTTCTTCTGCTTCTTCTGATTCACCCACCACACTTCACCTTCTCCTTCTCCTTCTTCTGCTTCTTCTGCTTCACCCTCCTGACTTCACCTTATCCTTCTCCTTCTTCTACTTTTTCTGATTCACCCTCCAGACTTCACCTACTCCTTCTCCTTCTTCTGCTTCTTCTGCTTCACCCTCCAGACTTCACCTTCTCCTTCTCCTTCTTCTGCTTCTTCTGCTTCGCCCTCCAGACTTCACCTTCTCCTTCTCCTTCTTCTGCTTCTTCTGCTTCACTCTCCTGACTTCACCTTCTCCTTCTCCTTCTTCTACTTCTTCTGATTCACCCGCCAGACTTCACCCTCTCCTTCTCCTTCTTCTGCTTCTTCTGCTTCACCCTCCAGACTTCACCTTCTCCTTCTCCTTCTTCTGCTTCTTCTGCTTCACCGTCCTGACTTCACCTTCTCCTTCTCCTTCTTCTACTTCTTCTGCTTCACCCCTCTGACTTCACCTGCTCCTTCTCCTTCTTCTGCTTCTTCTGATTCACCCTCCTAACTTCACCTTCTCCTTCTCCTTCTTCTGCTTCTTCTGATTCACCCTCCAGACTTCACCTTCTCCTTCTCCTTCTTCTACTTCGTCTGATTCACCCTCCAGACTTCACCTTCTCCTTCTCCTTCTTCTACTTCTTCTGATTCACCCTCCAGTCTTCACCTACTCCTTCTCCTTCTTCTGTTTCTTCTGCTTCACCCTCCAGACTTCACCTTCTCCTTCTCTTTCTTCTGCTTCTTCTGATTCACCCTCCAGACTTCATCTTCTCCTTCTCCTTCTTCTGATTCTTCTGATTCACCCTCCAGACTTCACCTTCTCCTTCTCCTTCTTCTGCTTCTTCTGATTCACCCTCCTGACTTCACCTTCTCCTTCTCCTTCTTCTACTTCTTCTGCTTCACCCTCCAGACTTCACCTTCTCCTTCTCCTTCTTCTACTTCTTCTGATTCACCCTCCAGACTTCACCTTCTCCTTCTCCTTCTTCTGCTTCTTCTGATTCACCCTCCAGACTTCACCTTCTCCTTCTCCTTTTTCTGCTTCTTCTGATTCACCCTCCAGACTTCACCTTCTCCTTCTCCTTCTTCTGCTTCTTCTGATTCACCCTCCAGACTTCACCTTTTCCTTCTCCTTCTTCTGCTTCTTCTGATTCACCCTCCAGACTTCACCTTCTCCTTCTCCTTCTTCTGCTTCTTCTGATTCACCCTCCAGACGTCACCTTCTCCTTCTCCTTCTTCTACTTCTTCTGATTCACCCTCCAGACTTCACCTTCTCCTTCTCTTTCTTCTGCTTCTTCTGATTCACCCTCCAGACTTCACCTTCTCCTTCTCCTTCTTCTACTTCTTCTGATTCACCCTCCAGACTTCACCTTCTCCTTCTCCTTCTTCTGCTTCTTCTGATTCACCCTCCAGACTTCACCTTCTCCTTCTCCTTCGTCTACTTCTTCTGATTCACCCTCCAGACTACACCTTCTCCTTCTCCTTCTTCTACTTCTTCTGATTCACCCTCCAGACTTCACCTTCTCCTTCTCCTTCTTCTCTTTCTTCTGATTCACCCTCCAGACTTCATCTTCTCCTTCTCCTTCTTCTACTTGTTCTGATTCACCCTCCAGACTTCACCTTCTCCTTCTCCTTCTTCTACTTCTTCTGATTCACCCTCCAGACTTCATCTTCTCCTTCTCCTTCTTCTGCTTCTTCTGATTCACCCTCCAGAGTTCACCTTCTCCTTCTCCTTCTTCTGCTTCTTCTGATTCACCCTCCAGACTTCAACTTCTCCTTCTCCTTCTTCTACTTCTTCTGATTCACCCTCCAGACTTCACCTTCTCCTTCTCCTTCTTCTACTTCTTCTGATTCACCCTCCAGTCTTCACCTTCTCCTTCTCCTTCTTCTGTTTCTTCTGCTTCACCCTCCAGACTTCACCTTCTCCTTCTCCTTCTTCTGCTTCTTCTGCTTCACACTCCAGACTTCACCTTCTCCTTCTCCTTCTTCTGCTTCTTCTGCTGCGCCCTCCAGGCTTCACCTTCTCCTTCTCCTTCTTCTGCTTCTTCTGCTTCACCGTCCTGACTTCACCTACTCCTTCTCCTTCTTCTACTTCTTCTGCTACACCCCCCTGACTTCACCTGCTCCTTCTCCTTCTTCTGCTTCTTCTGATTCACCCTCCTAAATTCACCTTCTCCTTCTCCTTCTTCTGCTTCTTCTGATTCACCCTCCTGACTTCACCTTCTCCTTCTCCTTCTTCTGCTTCTTCTGATTCACCCTCCAGACTTCACCTTCTCATTCTCCTTCTTCTGCTTCTTCTGATTCACCCTCCAGACTTCACCTTCTCCTTCTCCTTCTTCTGCTTCTTCTGCTTCACCCTCCAGACTTCACCTTCTCCTTCTCCTTCTTCTGCTTCTTCTGCTTCACCCTCCTGACTTCACCTTCTCCTTCTCCTTCTTCGACTTCTTCTGCTTCACCCTCCAGACTTCACCTTCTCCTTCTCCTTCTTCTGCTTCTTCTGCTTCACCCACCAGACTTCACCTTCTCCTTCTCCTTCTTCTGCTTCTTCTGCTTCACCCTCCTGACTTCACCTTATCCTTCTCCTTCTTCTACTTCTTCTGATTCACCCTCCAGACTTCACCTACTCCTTCTCCTTCTTCTGCTTCTTCTGCTTCACCCTCCAGACTTCACGTTCTCCTTCTCCTTCTTCTGCTTCTTCTGCTTCGCCCTCCAGACTTCACCTTCTCCTTCTCCTTCTTCTGCTTCTTCTGCTTCACTCTCCTGACTTCACCTTCTCCTTCTCCTTCTTCTACTTCGTCTGATTCACCCTCCAGACTTCACCCTCTCCTTCTCCTTCTTCTGCTTCTTCTGCTTCACCCTCCAGACTTCACCTTCTCCTTCTCCTTCTTCTGCTTCTTCTGCTTCACCGTCCTGACTTCACCTTCTCCTTCTCCTTCTTCTACTTCTTCTGCTTCACCCCCCTGACTTCACCTGCTCCTTCTCCTTCTTCTGCTTCTTCTGATTCACCCTCCTAACTTCACCTTCTCCTTCTCCTTCTTCTGCTTCTTCTGATTCACCCTCCAGACTTCACCTTCTCCTTCTCCTTCTTCTACTTCGTCTGATTCACCCTCCAGACTTCACCTTCTCCTTCTCCTTCTTCTACTTCTTCTGATTCACCCTCCAGTCTTCACCTACTCCTTCTCCTTCTTCTGTTTCTTCTGCTTCACCCTCCAGACTTCACCTTCTCCTTCTCTTTCTTCTGCTTCTTCTGATTCACCCTCCAGACTTCATCTTCTCCTTCTCCTTCTTCTGATTCTTCTGATTCACCCTCCAGACTTCACCTTCTCCTTCTCCTTCTTCTGCTTCTTCTGATTCACCCTCCTGACTTCACCTTCTCCTTCTCCTTCTTCTACTTCTTCTGCTTCACCCTCCAGACTTCACCTTCTCCTTCTCCTTCTTCTACTTCTTCTGATTCACCCTCCAGACTTCACCTTCTCCTTCTCCTTCTTCTACTTCTTCTGATTCACCCTCCAGACTTCACCTTCTCCTTCTCCTTCTTCTACTTCTTCTGATTCACCCTCCAGTCTTCACCTTCTCCTTCTCCTTCTTCTGTTTCTTCTGCTTCACCCTCCAGACTTCACCTTCTCCTTCTCCTTCTTCTGCTTCTTCTGATTCACCCTCCAGACTTCACCATCTCCTTCTCCTTCTTCTGCTTCTTCTGATTCACCCTCCAGACTTCAACTTCTCCTTCTCCTTCTTCTACTTCTTCTGATTCACCCTCCAGACTTCACCTTCTCCTTCTCCTTCTTCTACTTCTTCTGATTCACCCTCCAGTCTTCACCTTCTCCTTCTCCTTCTTCTGTTTCTTCTGCTTCACCCTCCAGACTTCACCTTCTCCTTCTCTTTCTTCTGCTTCTTCTGATTCACCCTCCAGACTTCACCTTCTCCTTCTCCTTCTTCTGATTCTTCTGATTCACCCTCCAGACTTCACCTTCTCCTTCTCCTTCTTCTGCTTCTTCTGATTCACCCTCCTGACTTCACCTTCTCCTTCTCCTTCTTCAACGTCTTCTGATTCACCCTCCTGACTTCACCTTCTCCTTCTCCTTCTTCTACTTCTTCTGCTTCACCCTCCAGACTTCACCTTCTCCTTCTCCTTCTTCTACTTCTTCTGATTCACCCTCCAGACTTCACCTTCTCCTTCTCCTTCTTCTGCTTCTTCTGATTCACCCTCCAGACTTCACCTTCTCCTTCTCCTTATTCTGCTTCTTCTGTTTCACCCTCCAGACTTCACCTTCTCCTTCTCCTTCTTCTGCTTCTTCTGATTCACCCTCCAGACTTCACCTTCTCCTTCTCCTTCTTCTGCTTCTTCTGATTCACCCTCCAGACTCCACCTTCTCCTTCTCCTTCTTCTACTTCTTCTGATTCACCCTCCAGACTTCACCTTCTCCTTCTCCTTCTTCTGCTTCTTCTGATTCACCCTCCAGACTTCACCTTCTCCTTCTCCTTCGTCTACTTCTTCTGATTCACCCTGTAGACAACAACTTCTCCTTCTCCTTCTTCTACTTCTTCTGATTCACCCTCCAGACTTCACCTTCTCCTTCTCCTTCTTCTACTTCTTCTGATTCACCCTCCAGACTTCATCTTCTCCTTCTCCTTCTTCTCCTTCTTCTGATTCACCCTCCAGACTTCACCTTCTCCTTCTCCTTCTTCTGCTTCTTCTGATTCACCCTCCAGACTTCACCTTCTCCTTCTCCTTCTTCTACTTCTTCTGATTCACCCTCCAGACTTCACCTTCTCCTTCTCCTTCTTCTACTTCTTCTGATTCACCCTCCAGTCTTCACCTTCTCCTTCTCCTTCTTCTGTTTCTTCTGCTTCACCCTCCAGACTTCACCTTCTCCTTCTCCTTCTTCTACTTCTTCTGATTCACCCTCCAGACTTCATCTTCTCCTTCTCCTTCTTCTCCTTCTTCTGATTCACCCTCCAGACTTCACCTTCTCCTTCTCCTTCTTCTGCTTCTTCTGATTCACCCTCCAGACTTCACCTTCTCCTTCTCCTTCTTCTACTTCTTCTGATTCACCCTCCAGACTTCACCTTCTCCTTCTCCTTCTTCTACTTCTTCTGATTAACCCTCCAGTCTTCACCTTCTCCTTCTCCTTCTTCTGTTTCTTCTGCTTCACCCTCCAGACTTCACCTTCTCCTTCTCTTTCTTCTGCTTCTTCTGATTCACCCTCCAGACTTCACCTTCTCCTTCTCCTTCTTCTGATTCTTCTGATTCACCCTCCAGACTTCACCTTCTCCTTCTCCTTCTTCTGCTTCTTCTGATTCACCCTCCAGACCTCACCTTCTCCTTCTCCTTCTTCTACTTCTTCTGATTCACCCTCCTGACTTCACCTTCTCCTTCTCCTTCATCTACTTCTTCTGCTTCACCCTCCAGACTTCACCTTCTCCTTCTCCTTCTTCTACTTCTTCTGATTCACCCTCCAGACTTCACCTTCTCCTTCTCCTTCTTCTACTTCTTCTGATTCACCCTCCAGACTTCACCTTCTCCTTCTCCTTCTTCTACTTCTTCTGATTCACCCTCCAGACTTCACCTTCTCCTTCTCCTTCATCTGCTTCTTCTGATTCACCCTCCAGACTTCACCTTCTCCTTCTCCTTTTTCTGCTTCTTCTGATTCACCCTCCAGACTTCACCTTCTCCTTCTCCTTCTTCTGCTTCTTCTGATTCACCCTCCAGACTTCACCTTCTCCTTCTCCTTCTTCTACTTCTTCTGATTCACCCTCCAGACTTCACCTTCTCCTTCTCCTTCTTCTGCTTCTTCTGATTCACCCTCCAGACTTCACCTTCTCCTTCTCCTTCGTCTACTTCTTCTGATTCACCCTCCAGTCTGCACCTTCTCCTTCTCCTTCTTCTACTTCTTCTGATTCACCCTCCAGACTTCACCTTCTCCTTCTCCTTCTTCTCTTTCTTCTGATTCACCCTCCAGACTTCATCTTCTCCTTCTCCTTCTTCTACTTCTTCTGATTCACCCTCCAGACGTCACCTTCTCCTTCTCCTTCTTCTACTTCTTCTGATTCACCCTCCAGACTTCATCTTCTCCTTCTCCTTCTTCTGCTTCTTCTGATTCACCCTCCAGACTTCACCTTCTACTTCTCCTTCTTCTGCTTCTTCTGATTCACCCTCCAGACTTCAACTTCTCCTTCTCCTTCTTCTACTTCTTCTGATTCACCCTCCAGACTTCACCTTCTCCTTCTCCTTCTTCTACTTCTTCTGATTCACCCTCCAGTCTTCACCTTCTCCTTCTCCTTCTTCTGTTTCTTCTGCTTCACCCTCCAGACTTCACCTTCTCCTTCTCCTTCTTCTGCTTCTTCTGCTTCACACTCCAGACTTCACCTTCTCCTTCTCCTTCTTCTGCTTCTTCTGCTGCGCCCTCCAGGCTTCACCTTCTCCTTCTCCTTCTTCTGCTTCTTCTGCTTCACCGTCCTGACTTCACCTTCTCCTTCTCCTTCTTCTACTTCTTCTGCTACACCCCCCTGACTTCACCTGCTCCTTCTCCTTCTTCTGCTTCTTCTGATTCACCCTCCTAAATTCACCTTCTCCTTCTCCTTCTTCTGCTTCATCTGATTCACCCTCCTGACTTCACCTTCTCCTTCTCCTTCTTCTGCTTCTTCTGGTTCTCCCTCCAGACTTCACCTTCTCCTTCTCCTTCTTCTGCTTCTTCTGATTCACCCTCCAGACTTCACCTTCTCCTTCTCCTTCTTCTGCTTCTTCTGCTTCACCCTCCAGACTTCACCTTCATCTTCTCCTTCTTCTGCTTCTTCTGCTTCACCCTCCTGACTTCACCTTCTCCTTCTCCTTCTTCTACTTCTTCTGATTCACCCTCCAGACTTCACCTACTCCTTCTCCTTCTTCTGCTTCTTCTGCTTCACCCTCCAGACTTCACCTTCTCCTTCTCCTTCTTCTGCTTCTTCTGCTTCGCCCTCCAGACTTCACCTTCTCCTTCTCCTTCTTCTGCTTCTTCTGCTTCACTCTCCTGACTTCACCTTCTCCTTCTCCTTCTTCTACTTCTTCTGATTCACCCTCCAGACTTCACCCTCTCCTTCTCCTTCTTCTGCTTCTTCTGCTTCACCCTCCAGACTTCACCTTCTCTTTCTCCTTCTTCTGCTTCTTTTGCTGCGCCCTCCAGACTTCACCTTCTCCTTCTCCTTCTTCTGCTTCTTCTGATTCACCCTCCAGACTTCACCTTCTCCTTCTCCTTCTTCTACTTCTTCTGATCCACCCTCCTGACTTCACCTTCTCCTTCTCCTTCTTCTGCTTCTTCTGCTTCACCCTCCAGACTTCACCTTCTCCTTCTCCTTCTTCTGCTTCTTCTGATTCACCCACCACACTTCACCTTCTCCTTCTCCTTCTTCTGCTTCTTCTGCTTCACCCTCCTGACTTCACCTTATCCTTCTCCTTCTTCTACTTTTTCTGATTCACCCTCCAGACTTCACCTACTCCTTCTCCTTCTTCTGCTTCTTCTGCTTCACCCTCCAGACTTCACCTTCTCCTTCTCCTTCTTCTGCTTCTTCTGCTTCGCCCTCCAGACTTCACCTTCTCCTTCTCCTTCTTCTGCTTCTTCTGCTTCACTCTCCTGACTTCACCTTCTCCTTCTCCTTCTTCTACTTCTTCTGATTCACCCTCCAGACTTCACCCTCTCCTTCTCCTTCTTCTGCTTCTTCTGCTTCACCCTCCAGACTTCACCTTCTCCTTCTCCTTCTTCTGCTTCTTCTGCTTCACCGTCCTGACTTCACCTTCTCCTTCTCCTTCTTCTACTTCTTCTGCTTCACCCCCCTGACTTCACCTGCTCCTTCTCCTTCTTCTGCTTCTTCTGATTCACTCTCCTAACTTCACCTTCTCCTTCTCCTTCTTCTGCTTCTTCTGATTCACCCTCCAGACTTCACCTTCTGCTTCTCCTTCTTCTACTTCGTCTGATTCACCCTCCAGACTTCACCTTCTCCTTCTCCTTCTTCTACTTCTTCTGATTCACCCTCCAGTCTTCACCTACTCCTTCTCCTTCTTCTGTTTCTTCTGCTTCACCCTCCAGACTTCACCTTCTCCTTCTCTTTCTTCTGCTTCTTCTGATTCACCCTCCAGACTTCATCTTCTCCTTCTCCTTCTTCTGATTCTTCTGATTCACCCTCCAGACTTCACCTTCTCCTTCTCCTTCTTCTGCTTCTTCTGATTCACCCTCCTGACTTCACCTTCTCCTTCTCCTTCTTCTACTTCTTCTGCTTCACCCTCCAGACTTCACCTTCTCCTTCTCCTTCTTCTACTTCTTCTGATTCACCCTCCAGACTTCACCTTCTCCTTCTCCTTCTTCTGCTTCTTCTGATTCACCCTCCAGACTTCACCTTCTCCTTCTCCTTTTTCTGCTTCTTCTGATTCACCCTCCAGACTTCACCTTCTCCTTCTCCTTCTTCTGCTTCTTCTGATTCACCCTCCAGACTTCACCTTTTCCTTCTCCTTCTTCTGCTTCTTCTGATTCACCCTCCAGACTTCACCTTCTCCTTCTCCTTCTTCTGCTTCTTCTGATTCACCCTCCAGACTTCACCTTCTCCTTCTCCTTCTTCTACTTCTTCTGATTCACCCTCCAGACTTCACCTTCTCCTTCTCTTTCTTCTGCTTCTTCTGATTCACCCTCCAGACTTCACCTTCTCCTTCTCCTTCTTCTACTTCTTCTGATTCACCCTCCAGACTTCACCTTCTCCTTCTCCTTCTTCTGCTTCTTCTGATTCACCCTCCAGACTTCACCTTCTCCTTCTCCTTCGTCTACTTCTTCTGATTCACCCTCCAGACTACACCTTCTCCTTCTCCTTCTTCTACTTCTTCTGATTCACCCTCCAGACTTCACCTTCTCCTTCTCCTTCTTCTCTTTCTTCTGATTCACCCTCCAGACTTCACCTTCTCCTTCTCCTTCTTCTACTTCTTCTGATTCACCCTCCAGACTTCAACTTCTCCTTCTCCTTCTTCTACTTCTTCTGATTCACCCTCCAGACTTCACCTTCTCCTTCTCCTTCTTCTACTTCTTCTGATTCACCCTCCAGTCTTCACCTTCTCCTTCTCCTTCTTCTGTTTCTTCTGCTTCACCCTCCAGACTTCACCTTCTCCTTCTCCTTCTTCTGCTTCTTCTGCTTCACACTCCAGACTTCACCTTCTCCTTCTCCTTCTTCTGCTTCTTCTGCTGCGCCCTCCAGGCTTCACCTTCTCCTTCTCCTTCTTCTGCTTCTTCTGCTTCACCGTCCTGACTTCACCTTCTCCTTCTCCTTCTTCTACTTCTTCTGCTACACCCCCCTGACTTCACCTGCTCCTTCTCCTTCTTCTGCTTCTTCTGATTCACCCTCCTAAATTCACCTTCTCCTTCTCCTTCTTCTGCTTCTTCTGATTCACCCTCCTGACTTCACCTTCTCCTTCTCCTTCTTCTGCTTCTTCTGATTCACCCTCCAGACTTCACCTTCTCCTTCTCCTTCTTCTGCTTCTTCTGATTCACCCTCCAGACTTCACCTTCTCCTTCTCCTTCTTCTGCTTCTTCTGCTTCACCCTCCAGACTTCACCTTCTCCTTCTCCTTCTTCTGCTTCTTCTGCTTCACCCTCCTGACTTCACCTTCTCCTTCTCCTTCTTCGACTTCTTCTGCTTCACCCTCCAGACTTCACCTTCTCCTTCTCCTTCTTCTGCTTCTTCTGCTTCACCCACCAGACTTCACCTTCTCCTTCTCCTTCTTCTGCTTCTTCTGCTTCACCCTCCTGACTTCACCTTATCCTTCTCCTTCTTCTACTTCTTCTGATTCACCCTCCAGACTTCACCTACTCCTTCTCCTTCTTCTGCTTCTTCTGCTTCACCCTCCAGACTTCACGTTCTCCTTCTCCTTCTTCTGCTTCTTCTGCTTCGCCCTCCAGACTTCACCTTCTCCTTCTCCTTCTTCTGCTTCTTCTGCTTCACTCTCCTGACTTCACCTTCTCCTTCTCCTTCTTCTACTTCTTCTGATTCACACTCCAGACTTCACCCTCTCCTTCTCCTTCTTCTGCTTCTTCTGCTTCACCCTCCAGACTTCACCTTCTCCTTCTCCTTCTTCTGCTTCTTCTGCTTCACCGTCCTGACTTCACCTTCTCCTTCTCCTTCTTCTACTTCTTCTGCTTCACCCCCCTGACTTCACCTGCTCCTTCTCCTTCTTCTGCTTCTTCTGATTCACCCTCCTAACTTCACCTTCTCCTTCTCCTTCTTCTGCTTCTTCTGATTCACCCTCCAGACTTCACCTTCTCCTTCTCCTTCTTCTACTTCGTCTGATTCACCCTCCAGACTTCACCTTCTCCTTCTCCTTCTTCTACTTCTTCTGATTCACCCTCCAGTCTTCACCTACTCCTTCTCCTTCTTCTGTTTCTTCTGCTTCACCCTCCAGACTTCACCTTCTCCTTCTCTTTCTTCTGCTTCTTCTGATTCACCCTCCAGACTTCATCTTCTCCTTCTCCTTCTTCTGATTCTTCTGATTCACCCTCCAGACTTCACCTTCTCCTTCTCCTTCTTCTGCTTCTTCTGATTCACCCTCCTGACTTCACCTTCTCCTTCTCCTTCTTCTACTTCTTCTGCTTCACCCTCCAGACTTCACCTTCTCCTTCTCCTTCTTCTACTTCTTCTGATTCACCCTCCAGACTTCACCTTCTTCTGCTTCTTCTGATTCACCCTCCAGACTTCACCTTCTCCTTCTCCTTATTCTGCTTCTTCTGATTCACCCTCCAGACTTCACCTTCTCCTTCTCCTTCTTCTGCTTCTTCTGATTCACCCTCCAGACTTCACCTTTTCCTTCTCCTACTTCTGCTTCTTCTGATTCACCCTCCAGACTTCACCTTCTCCTTCTCCTTCTTCTGCTTCTTCTGATTCACCCTCCAGACTTCACCTTCTCCTTCTCCTTCTTCTACTTCTTCTGATTCACCCTCCAGACTTCACCTTCTCCTTCTCTTTCTTCTGCTTCTTCTGATTCACCCTCCAGACTTCACCTTCTCCTTCTCCTTCTTCTACTTCTTCTGATTCACCCTCCAGACTTCACCTTCTCCTTCTCCTTCTTCTGCTTCTTCTGATTCACCCTCCAGACTTCACCTTCTCCTTCTCCTTCGTCTACTTCTTCTGATTCACCCTCCAGACTACATCTTCTCCTTCTCCTTCTTCTACTTCTTCTGATTCACCCTCCAGACTTCACCTTCTCCTTCTCCTTCTTCTCTTTCTTCTGATTCACCCTCCAGACTTCATCTTCTCCTTCTCCTTCTTCTACTTCTTCTGATTCACCCTCCAGACTTCACCTTCTCCTTCTCCTTCTTCTACTTCTTCTGATTCACCCTCCAGACTTCATCTTCTCCTTCTCCTTCTTCTGCTTCTTCTGATTCACCCTCCAGACTTCACCTTCTCCTTCTCCTTCTTCTGCTTCTTCTGATTCACCCTCCAGACTTCAACTTCTCCTTCTCCTTCTTCTACTTCTTCTGATTCACCCTCCAGACTTCACCTTCTCCTTCTCCTTCTTCTACTTCTTCTGATTCACCCTCCAGTCTTCACCTTCTCCTTCTCCTTCTTCTGTTTCTTCTGCTTCACCCTCCAGACTTCACCTTCTCCTTCTCCTTCTTCTGCTTCTTCTGCTTCACACTCCAGACTTCACCTTCTCCTTCTCCTTCTTCTGCTTCTTCTGCTGCGCCCTCCAGGCTTCACCTTCTCCTTCTCCTTCTTCTGCTTCTTCTGCTTCACCGTCCTGACTTCACCTTCTCCTTCTCCTTCTTCTACTTCTTCTGCTACACCCCCCTGACTTCACCTGCTCCTTCTCCTTCTTCTGCTTCTTCTGATTCACCCTCCTAAATTCACCTTCTCCTTCTCCTTCTTCTGCTTCTTCTGATTCACCCTCCTGACTTCACCTTCTCCTTCTCCTTCTTCTGCTTCTTCTGATTCACCCTCCAGACTTCACCTTCTCCTTCTCCTTCTTCTGCTTCTTCTGATTCACCCTCCAGACTTCACCTTCTCCTTCTCCTTCTTCTGCTTCTTCTGCTTCACCCTCCAGACTTCACCTTCTCCTTCTCCTTCTTCTGCTTCTTCTGCTTCACCCTCCTGACTTCACCTTCTCCTTCTCCTTCTTCGACTTCTTCTGATTCACCCTCCAGACTTCACCTACTCCTTCTCCTTCTTCTGCTTCTTCTGCTTCACCCTCCAGACTTCACCTTCTCCTTCTCCTTCTTCTGCTTCGCCCTCCAGACTTCACCTTCTCCTTCTCCTTCTTCTGCTTCTTCTGCTTCACTCTCCTGACTTCACCTTCTCCTTCTCCTTCTTCTACTTCTTCTGATTCACCCTCCAGACTTCACCCTCTCCTTCTCCTTCTTCTGCTTCTTCTGCTTCACCCTCCAGACTTCACCTTCTCTTTCTCCTTCTTCTGCTTCTTCTGCAGTGCCCTCCAGACTTCACCTTCTCCTTCTCCTTCTTCTGCTTCTTCTGATTCACCCTCCTGACTTCACCTTCTCCTTCTCCTTCTTCTGCTTCTTCTGCTTCACCCTCCAGACTTCACCTTCTCCTTCTCCTTCTTCTGCTTCTTCTGCTTCACCCACCAGACTTCACCTTCTCCTTCTCCTTCTTCTGCTTCTTCTGCTTCACCCTCCTGACTTCACCTACTCCTTCTCCTTCTTCTGCTTCTTCTGCTTCACCCTCCAGACTTCACCTACTCCTTCTACTTCTTCTGCTTCTTCTGCTTCGCCCTCCAGACTTCACCTTCTCCTTCTCCTTCTTCTGCTTCTTCTGCTTCACTCTCCTGACTTCACCTTCTCCTTCTCCTTCTTCTACTTCTTCTGATTCACCCTCCAGACTTCACCCTCTCCTTCTCCTTCTTCTGCTTCTTCTGCTTCACCCTCCAGACTTCACCTTCTCTTTCTCCTTCTTCTGCTTCTTCTGCTGCGCCCTCCAGACTTCACCTTCTCCTTCTCCTTCTTCTGCTTCTTCTGATTCACCCTCCAGACTTGACCTTCTCCTTCTCCTTCTTCTACTTCTTCTGATCCACCCTCCTGACTTCACCTTCTCCTTCTCCTTCTTCTGCTTCTTCTGCTTCACCCTCCAGACTTCACCTTCTCCTTCTCCTTCTTCTGCTTCTTCTGCTTCACCCACCAGACTTCACCTTCTCCTTCTCCTTCTTCTGCTTCTTCTGCTTCACCCTCCTGACTTCACCTTATCCTTCTCCTTCTTCTACTTCTTCTGATTCACCCTCCAGACTTCACCTACTCCTTCTCCTTCTTCTGCTTCTTCTGCTTCACCCTCCAGACTTCACCTTCTCCTTCTCCTTCTTCTACTTCTTCTGCTTCGCCCTCCAGACTTCACCTTCTCCTTCTCCTTCTTCTGCTTCTTCTGCTTCACTCTCCTGACTTCACCTTCTCCTTCTCCTTCTTCTACTTCTTCTGATTCACCCTCCAGACTTCACCCTCTCCTTCTCCTTCTTCTGCTTCTTCTGCTTCACCCTCCAGACTTCACCTTCTCCTTCTCCTTCTTCTGCTTCTTCTGCTTCACCGTCCTGACTTCACCTTCTCCTTCTCCTTCTTCTACTTCTTCTGCTTCACCCCCCTGACTTCACCTGCTCCTTCTCCTTCTTCTGCTTCTTCTGATTCACCCTCCTAACTTCACCTTCTCCTTCTCCTTCTTCTGCTTCTTCTGATTCACCCTCCAGACTTCACCTTCTCCTTCTCCTTCTTCTACTTCGTCTGATTCACCCTCCAGACTTCACCTTCTCCTTCTCCTTCGTCTACTTCTTCTGATTCACCCTCCAGACTACATCTTCTCCTTCTCCTTCTTCTACTTCTTCTGATTCACCCTCCAGACTTCACCTTCTCCTTCTCCTTCTTCTCTTTCTTCTGATTCACCCTCCAGACTTCATCTTCTCCTTCTCCTTCTTCTACTTCTTCTGATTCACCCTCCAGACTTCACCTTCTCCTTCTCCTTCTTCTACTTCTTCTGATTCACCCTCCAGACTTCATCTTCTCCTTCTCCTTCTTCTGCTTCTTCTGATTCACCCTCCAGACTTCACCTTCTCCTTCTCCTTCTTCTGCTTCTTCTGATTCACCCTCCAGACTTCAACTTCTCCTTCTCCTTCTTCTACTTCTTCTGATTCACCCTCCAGACTTCACCTTCTCCTTCTCCTTCTTCTACTTCTTCTGATTCACCCTCCAGTCTTCACCTTCTCCTTCTCCTTCTTCTGTTTCTTCTGCTTCACCCTCCAGACTTCACCTTCTCCTTCTCCTTCTTCTGCTTCTTCTGCTTCACACTCCAGACTTCACCTTCTCCTTCTCCTTCTTCTGCTTCTTCTGCTGCGCCCTCCAGGCTTCACCTTCTCCTTCTCCTTCTTCTGCTTCTTCTGCTTCACCGTCCTGACTTCACCTTCTCCTTCTCCTTCTTCTACTTCTTCTGCTACACCCCCCTGACTTCACCTGCTCCTTCTCCTTCTTCTGCTTCATCTGATTCACCCTCCTAAATTCACCTTCTCCTTCTCCTTCTTCTGCTTCTTCTGATTCACCCTCCTGACTTCACCTTCTCCTTCTCCTTCTTCTGCTTCTTCTGATTCACCCTCCAGACTTCACCTTCTCCTTCTCCTTCTTCTGCTTCTTCTGATTCACCCTCCAGACTTCACCTTCTCCTTCTCCTTCTTCTGCTTCTTCTGCTTCACCCTCCAGACTTCACCTTCTCCTTCTCCTTCTTCTACTTCTTCTGCTTCACCCTCCTGACTTCACCTTCTCCTTCTCCTTCTTCTACTTCTTCTGATTCACCCTCCAGACTTCACCTACTCCTTCTCCTTCTTCTGCTTCACCCTCCAGACTTCACCTTCTCCTTCTCCTTCTTCTGCTTCTTCTGCTTCGCCCTCCAGACTTCACCTTCTCCTTCTCCTTCTTCTGCTTCTTCTGCTTCACTCTCCTGACTTCACCTTCTCCTTCTCCTTCTTCTACTTCTTCTGATTCACCCTCCAGACTTCACCCTCTCCTTCTCCTTCTTCTGCTTCTTCTGCTTCACCCTCCAGACTTCACCTTCTCTTTCTCCTTCTTCTGCTTCTTCTCTGCGCCCTCCAGACTTCACCTTCTCCTTCTCCTTCTTCTGCTTCTTCTGATTCACCCTCCTGACTTCACCTTCTCCTTCTCCTTCTTCTGCTTCTTCTGCTTCACCCTCCAGACTTCACCTTCTCCTTCTCCTTCTTCTGCTTCTTCTGCTTCACCCACCAGACTTCACCTTCTCCTTCTCCTTCTTCTGCTTCTTCTGCTTCACCCTCCTGACTTCACCTTATCCTTCTCCTTCTTCTACTTCTTCTGATTCACCCTCCAGACTTCACCTACTCCTTCTCCTTCTTCTGCTTCTTCTGCTTCACCCTCCAGACTTCACCTTCTCCTTCTCCTTCTTCTGCTTCTTCTGCTTCGCCCTCCAGACTTCACCTTCTCCTTCTCCTTCTTCTGCTTCTTCTGCTTCACTCTCCTGACTTCACCTTCTCCTTCTCCTTCTTCTACTTCTTCTGATTCACCCTCCAGACTTCACCCTCTCCTTCTCCTTCTTCTGCTTCTTCTGCTTCACCCTCCAGACTTCACCTTCTCCTTCTCCTTCTTCTGCTTCTTCTGCTTCACCGTCCTGACTTCACCTTCTCCTTCTCCTTCTTCTACTTCTTCTGCTTCACCCCCCTGACTTCACCTGCTCCTTCTCCTTCTTCTGCTTCTTCTGATTCACCCTCCTAACTTCACCTTCTCCTTCTCCTTCTTCTGCTTCTTCTGATTCACCCTCCAGACTTCACCTTCTCCTTCTCCTTCTTCTACTTCGTCTGATTCACCCTCCAGACTTCACCTTCTCCTTCTCCTTCTTCTACTTCTTCTGATTCACCCTCCAGTCTTCACCTACTCCTTCTCCTTCTTCTGTTTCTTCTGCTTCACCCTCCAGACTTCACCTTCTCCTTCTCTTTCTTCTGCTTCTTCTGATTCACCCTCCAGACTTCATCTTCTCCTTCTCCTTCTTCTGATTCTTCTGATTCACCCTCCAGACTTCACCTTCTCCTTCTCCTTCTTCTGCTTCTTCTGATTCACCCTCCTGACTTCACCTTCTCCTTCTCCTTCTTCTACTTCTTCTGCTTCACCCTACAGACTTCACCTTCTCCTTCTCCTTCTTCTACTTCTTCTGATTCACCCTCCAGACTTCACCCTCTCCTTCTCCTTCTTCTGCTTCTTCTGCTTCACCCTCCAGACTTCACCTTCTCTTTCTCCTTCTTCTGCTTCTTCTGCTGCGCCCTCCTGACTTCACCTTCTCCTTCTCCTTCTTCTGCTTCTTCTGATTCACCCTCCAGACTTCACCTTCTCCTTCTCCTTCTTCTACTTCTTCTGATCCACCCTCCTGACTTCACCTTCTCCTTCTCCTTCTTCTGCTTCTTCTGCTTCACCCTCCAGACTTCACCTTCTCCTTCTCCTTCTTCTGCTTCTTCTGCTTCACCCACCAGACTTCACCTTCTCCTTCTCCTTCTTCTGCTTCTTCTGCTTCACCCTCCTGACTTCACCTTATCCTTCTCCTTCTTCTACTTCTTCTGATTCACCCTCCAGACTTCACCTACTCCTTCTCCTTCTTCTGCTTCTTCTGCTTCACCCCCCAGACTTCACCTTCTCCTTCTCCTTCTTCTGCTTCTTCTGCTTCGCCCTCCAGACTTCACCTTCTCCTTCTCCTTCTTCTGCTTCTTCTGCTTCACTCTCCTGACTTCACCTTCTCCTTCTCCTTCTTCTACTTCTTCTGATTCACCCTCCAGACTTCACCCTCTCCTTCTCCTTCTTCTGCTTCTTCTGCTTCACCCTCCAGACTTCACCTTCTCCTTCTCCTTCTTCTGCTTCTTCTGCTTCACCGTCCTGACTTCACCTTCTCCTTCTCCTTCTTCTACTTCTTCTGCTTCACCCCCCTGACTTCACCTGCTCCTTCTCCTTCTTCTGCTTCTTCTGATTCACCCTCCTAACTTCACCTTCTCCTTCTCCTTCTTCTGCTTCTTCTGATTCACCCTCCAGTTTTCACCTTCTCCTTCTCCTTCTTCTACTTCGTCTGATTCACCCTCCAGACTTCACCTTCTCCTTCTCCTTCTTCTACTTCTTCTGATTCACCCTCCAGTCTTCACCTACTCCTTCTCCTTCTTCTGTTTCTTCTGCTTCACCCTCCAGACTTCACCTTCTCCTTCTCTTTATTCTGCATCTTCTGATTCACCCTCCAGACTTCATCTTCTCCTTCTCCTTCTTCTGATTCTTCTGATTCACCCTCCAGACTTCACCTTCTCCTTCTCCTTCTTCTGCTTCTTCTGATTCAACCTCCTGACTTCACCTTCTCCTTCTCCTTCTTCTACTTCTTCTGCTTCACCCTCCAGACTTCACCTTCTCCTTCTCCTTCTTCTACTTCTTCTGATTCACCCTCCAGACTTCACCTTCTCCTTCTCCTTCTTCTGCTTCTTCTGATTCACCCTCCAGACTTCACCTTCTCCTTCTCCTTATTCTGCTACTTCTGATTCACCCTCCAGACTTCACCTTCTCCTTCTCCTTCTTCTGCTTCTTATGATTCACCCTCCAGACTTCACCTTTTCCTTCTCCTTCTTCTGCTTCTTCTGATTCACCCTCCAGACTTCACCTTCTCCTTCTCCTTCTTCTGCTTCTTCTGATTCACCCTCCAGACTTCACCTTCTCCTTCTCCTTCTTCTACTTCTTCTGATTCACCCTCCAGACTTCACCTTCTACTTCTCTTTCTTCTGCTTCTTCTGATTCACCCTCCAGACTTCACCTTCTCCTTCTCCTTCTTCTGCTTCTTCTGCTTCACCCTCCAGATTTCACGTTCTCCTTCTCCTTCTTCTGCTTCTTCTGCTTCACCCTCCTGACTTCACCTTCTCCTTCTCCTTCTTCTACTTCTTCTGATTCACCCTCCTGACTTCACCTTCTCCTTCTCCTTCTTCTACTTCTTCTGCTTCACCCTCCAGACTTCACCTTCTCCTTCTCCTTCTTCTACTTCTTCTGATTCACCCTCCAGACTTCACCTTCTCCTTCTCCTTCTTCTACTTCTTCTGATTCACCCTCCAGACTTCACCTTCTCCTTCTCCTTCTTCTACTTCTTCTGATTCATCCTCCAGACTTCACCTTCTCCTTCTCCTTCTTCTGCTTCTTCTGATTCACCCTCCAGACTTCACCTTCTCCTTCTCCTTATTCTGCTTCTTCTGATTCACCCTCCAGACTTCACCTTCTCCTTCTCCTTCTTCTGCTTCTTCTGATTCACCCTCCAGACTTCACCTTCTCCTTCTCCTTCTTCTGCTTCTTCTGATTCACCCTCCAGACTTCACCTTCTCCTTCTCCTTCTTCTACTTCTTCTGATTCACCCTCCAGACTTCATCTTCTCCTTCTCCTTCTTCTGCTTCTTCTGATTCACCCTCCAGACTTCACCTTCTCCTTCTCCTTCTTCTGCTTCTTCTGATTCACCCTCCAGACTTCACCTTCTCCTTCTCCTTTGTCTACTTCTTCTGATTCACCCTCCAGACTACACCTTCTCCTTCTCCTTCTTCTACTTCTTCTGATTCACCCTCCAGACTTCACCTTCTCCTTCTCCTTCTTCTCTTTCTTCTGATTCACCCTCCAGACTTCATCTTCTCCTTCTCCTTCTTCTACTTGTTCTGATTCACCCTCCAGACTTCACCTTCTCCTTCTCCTTCTTCTACTTCTTCTGATTCACCCTCCAGACTTCATCTTCTCCTTCTCCTTCTTCTGCTTCTTCTGATTCACCCTCCAGACTTCACCTTCTCCTTCTCCTTCTTCTGCTTCTTCTGATTCACCCTCCAGACTTCAACTTCTCCTTCTCCTTCTTCTACTTCTTCAGATTCACCCTCCAGACTTCACCTTCTCCTTCTCCTTCTTCTACTTCTTCTGATTCACCCTCCAGTCTTCACCTTCTCCTTCTCCTTCTTCTGTTTCTTCTGCTTCACCCTCCAGACTTCACCTTCTCCTTCTCCTTCTTCTGCTTCTTCTGCTTCACACTCGAGACTTCACCTTCTCCTTCTCCTTCTTCTGCTTCTTCTGCTGCGCCCTCCAGGCTTCACCTTCTCCTTCTCCTTCTTCTGCTTCTTCTGCTTCACCGTCCTGACTTCACCTTCTCCTTCTCCTTCTTCTACTTCTTCTGCTACACCCCCCTGACTTCACCTGCTCCTTCTCCTTCTTCTGCTTCTTCTGATTCACCCTCCTAAATTCACCTTCTCCTTCTCCTTCTTCTGCTTCTTCGGATTCACCCTCCTGACTTCACCTTCTCCTTCTCCTTCTTCTGCTTCTTCTGATTCACCCTCCAGACTTCACCTTCTCCTTCTCCTTCTTCTGCTTCTTCTGATTCACCCTCCAGACTTCACCTTCTCCTTCTCCTTCTTCTGCTTCTTCTGCTTCACCCTCCAGACTTCACCTTCTCCTTCTCCTTCTTCTGCTTCTTCTGCTTCACCCTCCTGACTTCACCTTCTCCTTCTCCTTCTTCGACTTCTTCTGATTCACCCTCCAGACTTCACCTACTCCTTCTCCTTCTTCTGCTTCTTCTGCTTCACCCTCCAGACTTCACCTTCTTCTTCTCCTTCTTCTGCTTCTTCTGCTTCGCCCTCCAGACTTCAACTTCTCCTTCTCCTTCTTCTGCTTCTTCTGCTTCACTCTCCTGACTTCACCTTCTCCTTCTCCTTCTTCTACTTCTTCTGATTCACCCTCCAGACTTCACCCTCTCCTTCTCCTTCTTCTGCTTCTTCTGCTTCACCCTCCAGACTTCACCTTCTCTTTCTCCTTCTTTTGCTTCTTCTGCTGTGCCCTCCAGACTTCACCTTCTCCTTCTCCTTCTTCTGCTTCTTCTGATTCACCCTCCAGACTTCACCTTCTCCTTCTCCTTCTTCTACTTCTTCTGATCCACCCTCCTGACTTCACCTTCTCCTTCTCCTTCTTCTGCTTCTTCTGCTTCACCCTCCAGACTTCACCTTCTCCTTCTCCTTCTTCTGCTTCTTCTGCTTCACCCACCAGACTTCACCTTCTCCTTCTCCTTCTTCTGCTTCTTCTGCTTCACCCTCCTGACTTCACCTCCTCCTTCTCCTTCTTCTGCTTCTTCTGCTTCACCCTCCAGACTTCACCTACTCCTTCTACTTCTTCTGCTTCTTCTGCTTCGCCCTCCAGACTTCACCTTCTCCTTCTCCTTCTTCTGCTTCTTCTTCTTCACTCTCCTGACTTCACCTTCTCCTTCTCCTTCTTCTACTTCTTCTGATTCACCCTCCAGACTTCACCCTCTCCTTCTCCTTCTTGTGCTTCTTCTGCTTCACCCTCCAGACTTCACCTTCTCTTTCTCCTTCTTCTGCTTCTTCTGCTGCGCCCTCCAGACTTCACCTTCTCCTTCTCCTTCTTCTGCTTCTTCTGATTCACCCTCCAGACTTCACCTTCTCCTTCTCCTTCTTCTACTTCTTCTGATCCACCCTCCTGACTTCACCTTCTCCTTCTCCTTCTTCTGCTTCTTCTGCTTCACCCTCCAGACTTCACCTTCTCCTTCTCCTTCTTCTGCTTCTTCTGCTTCACCCACCAGACTTCACCTTCTTCTTCTCCTTCTTCTGCTTCTTCTGCTTCACCCTCCTGACTTCACCTTATCCTTCTCCTTCTTCTACTTCTTCTGATTCACCCTCCAGACTTCACCTACTCCTTCTCCTTCTTCTGCTTCTTCTGCTTCACCCTCCAGACTTCACCTTCTCCTTCTCCTTCTTCTGCTTCTTCTGCTTCGCCCTCCAGACTTCACCTTCTCCTTCTCCTTCTTCTGCTTCTTCTGCTTCACTCTCCTGACTTCACCTTCTCCTTCTCCTTCTTCTACTTCTTCTGATTCACCCTCCAGACTTCACCCTCTCCTTCTCCTTCTTCTGCTTCTTCTGCTTCACACTCCAGACTTCACCTTCTCCTTCTCCTTCTTCTGCTTCTTCTGCTTCACCGTCCTGACTTCACCTTCTCCTTCTCCTTCTTCTACTTCTTCTGCTTCACCCCCTGACTTCACCAGCTCCTTCTCCTTCTTCTGCTTCTTCTGATTCACCCTCCTAACTTCACCTTCTCCTTCTCCTTCTTCTGCTTCTTCTGATTCACCCTGCAGACTTCACCTTCTCCTTCTCCTTCTTCTACTTCGTCTGATTCACCCTCCAGACTTCACCTTCTCCTTCTCCTTCTTCTACTTCTTCTGATTCACCCTCCAGTCTTCACCTACTCCTTCTCCTTCTTCTGTTTCTTCTGCTTCACCCTCCAGACTTCACCTTCTCCTTCTCTTTCTTCTGCTTCTTCTGATTCACCCTCCAGACTTCATCTTCTCCTTCTCCTTCTTCTGATTCTTCTGATTCACCCTCCAGACTTCACCTTCTCCTTCTCCTTCTTCTGCTTCTTCTGATTCACCCTCCTGACTTCACCTTCTCCTTCTCCTTCTTCTACTTCTTCTGCTTCACCCTCCAGACTTCACCTTCTCCTTCTCCTTCTTCTACTTCTTCTGATTCACCCTCCAGACTTCACCCTCTCCTTCTCCTTCTTCTGCTTCTTCTGCTTCACCCTCCAGACTTCACCTTCTCTTTCTCCTTCTTCTGCTTCTTCTGCTGCGCCCTCCTGACTTCACCTTCTCCTTCTCCTTCTTCTGCTTCTTCTGATTCACCCTCCAGACTTCACCTTCTCCTTCTCCTTCTTCTACTTCTTCTGATCCACCCTCCTGACTTCACCTTCTCCTTCTCCTTCTTCTGCTTCTTCTGCTTCACCCTCCAGACTTCACCTTCTCCTTCTCCTTCTTCTGCTTCTTCTGCTTCACCCACCAGACTTCACCTTCTCCTTCTCCTTCTTCTGCTTCTTCTGCTTCACCCTCCTGACTTCACCTTATCCTTCTCCTTCTTCTACTTCTTCTGATTCACCCTCCAGACTTCACCTACTCCTTCTCCTTCTTCTGCTTCTTCTGCTTCACCCCCCAGACTTCACCTTCTCCTTCTCCTTCTTCTGCTTCTTCTGCTTCGCCCTCCAGACTTCACCTTCTCCTTCTCCTTCTTCTGCTTCTTCTGCTTCACTCTCCTGACTTCAACTTCTCCTTCTCCTTCTTCTACTTCTTCTGATTCACCCTCCAGACTTCACCCTCTCCTTCTCCTTCTTCTGCTTCTTCTGCTTCACCCTCCAGACTTCACCTTCTCCTTCTCCTTCTTCTGCTTCTTCTGCTTCACCGTCCTGACTTCACCTTCTCCTTCTCCTTCTTCTACTTCTTCTGCTTCACCCCCCTGACTTCACCTGCTCTTTCTCCTTCTTCTGCTTCTTCTGATTCACCCTCCTAACTTCACCTTCTCCTTCTCCTTCTTCTGCTTCTTCTGATTCACCCTCCAGATTTCACCTTCTCCTTCTCCTTCTTCTACTTCGTCTGATTCACCCTCCAGACTTCACCTTCTCCTTCTCCTTCTTCTACTTCTTCTGATTCACCCTCCAGTCTTCACCTACTCCTTCTCCTTCTTCTGTTTCTTCTGCTTCACCCTCCAGACTTCACCTTCTCCTTCTCTTTATTCTGCATCTTCTGATTCACCCTCCAGACTTCATCTTCTCCTTCTCCTTCTTCTGATTCTTCTGATTCACCCTCCAGACTTCACCTTCTCCTTCTCCTTCTTCTGCTTCTTCTGATTCACCCTCCTGACTTCACCTTCTCCTTCTCCTTCTTCTACTTCTTCTGCTTCACCCTCCAGACTTCACCTTCTCCTTCTCCTTCTTCTACTTCTTCTGATTCACCCTCCAGACTTCACCTTCTCCTTCTCCTTCTTCTGCTTCTTCTGATTCACCCTCCAGACTTCACCTTCTCCTTCTCCTTATTCTGCTTCTTCTGATTCACCCTCCAGACTTCACCTTCTCCTTCTCCTTCTTCTGCTTCTTCTGATTCACCCTCCAGACTTCACCTTTTCCTTCTCCTTCTTCTGCTTCTTCTGATTCACCCTCCAGACTTCACCTTCTCCTTCTCCTTCTTCTGCTTCTTCTGATTCACCCTCCAGACTTCACCTTCTCCTTCTCCTTCTTCTACTTCTTCTGATTCACCCTCCAGACTTCACCTTCTCCTTCTCTTTCTTCTGCTTCTTCTGATTCACCCTCCAGACTTCACCTTCTCCTTCTCCTTCTTCTGCTTCTTCTGCTTCACCCTCCAGATTTCACCTTCTCCTTCTCCTTCTTCTGCTTCTTCTGCTTCACCCTCCTGACTTCACCTTCTCCTTCTCCTTCTTCTACTTCTTCTGATTCACCCTCCTGACTGCACCTTCTCCTTCTCCTTTCTTCTACTTCTTCTGCTTCACCCTCCAGACTTCACCTTCTCCTTCTCCTTCTTCTACTTCTTCTGATTCACCCTCCAGACTTCACCTTCTCCTTCTCCTTCTTCTACTTCTTCTGATTCACCCTCCAGACTTCACCTTCTCCTTCTCCTTCTTCTACTTCTTCTGATTCATCCTCCAGACTTCACCTTCTCCTTCTCCTTCTTCTGCTTCTTCTGATTCACCCTCCAGACTTCACCTTCTCCTTCTCCTTATTCTGCTTCTTCTGATTCACCCTCCAGACTTCACCTTCTCCTTCTCCTTCTTCTGCTTCTTCTGATTCACCCTCCAGACTTCACCTTCTCCTTCTCCTTCTGCTGCTTCTTCTGATTCACCCTCCAGACTTCACCTTCTCCTTCTCCTTCTTCTACTTCTTCTGATTCACCCTCCAGACTTCATCTTCTCCTTCTCCTTCTTCTGCTTCTTCTGATTCACCCTCCAGACTTCACCTTCTCCTTCTCCTTCGTCTACTTCTTCTGATTCACCCTCCAGACTACACCTTCTCCTTCTCCTTCTTCTACTTC